>NC_040903.2:194494971-194712173 GCF_004126475.2 Phyllostomus discolor | reverse complement strand
GGGAGTAAAGGGAAAACCGTACTTGAACAATAATTAAAATAACAAAAAGAGAAAAAGCAACAACTGAGCATATTAAGATGTTTCAAAAAAACCTCTAGGTTCTAAAAAAAAAACATATTGAAATTAAAGTAAAAACCAAAATGGATAGATTTAACAACAGATTAAAATAAGAGCAAAATAAAAGCATTTTCAGAAAAAATGAGACTTTGTCACCAAGAAACTCCCACTTAAGGCAAGTCTAAAAATTCTGGTGGGAAAAACTTATACCAGATAAATGGCCAAAAATGCAAAACTTATTAAGCAAAAATATGGTAAATGTGTGGCTAAATGTAGATAAACATCCTCTTTAAACAGTAACACAATCTTATGTGATTAATAATTTTCCTTAAATAGACTAACCACACAATAACATACGGCAAGGGAGAGTAATAAGTTAAGATGTTCTAAGGTATTATTGGGGAGAGGGGAAGGGGGAAAAGATTGACTAAATTTAGACTTTTATAAGTAAAGTATGCATACTAAAATGTCTAGGATTGTGACTAAAATTTAGAAATAAAATATGTAACAAAGTAGCACAGGAAGAAATGTAATAAGAAAACAATTATCAATCCAAAGAAAACTTCGAGAAAGAAAATAAGCGAGGTAGAATACATAGAAAGTACACCATGAAAGAGATAAATCCAAATTCATTAAGAATAAATGGAATAGATGACTCAGTTAAAAGTCAAATGTTGTCACACCGATTTTTCAAAAAGAAAAGAAAAAGGAAATAGGGTTGTTGGGAGAGAAGGGGATGCCACGGGAAAGGGGGGAGACATAGGAAACTTATTTCTCCAAGGGTTTGAAAACAAAAATATTCCCATGTGAGCATTTGCCCTGCCAGCCTTGAACTCTAAGTTAAAGCCAGTGTAATACATGACCTTTAATGTACACAGAAATCGCCTGGGGACATACTAAGATGCAGATTCTGCTTCAGCAGTTCTGGGGCGGGGCCCGTGACTCTGGCAAGCTCCCAGGTAGTGCCGATGCTGCTAGCTCTGGGCACAATTTGAGTAGCAAAAAATTGGAGTATATAGTCAATGTAGACTTAATTGTTTTACAAATAGACTAATTAACTAAGGTAGATAGAACACAGAGAAAAGCATGGAGAGGCCCAGGAGCTAACTGCAAGCCCAAACTTCAAAAGTTTTGTTGGGTTGGTTTTTTCAGTTTGATACCAAGACTCCGCAAGAAGCAAAACCTTACCTTTATCATTTACCTTTAGCCTTTATCTCAGTATAAATGTTCATGTGTTTCACTACTGAGACCCTAGTGTGTTTGAGTAAAAAGTGCTGCCCTGCCCTGGCTGCTATGGTCTCAGTTGGTTGGGCATCGTCCCGCCAAGTGAAGGTCACCCGAGTTCAACTCCTGGTCAGGGCACGTGCCTGGGTTGCGGGTTTGGTTCGTGGTCCGTCGGGTTGTGCAAAAAGGGAACTAAATGGTCCCTTTTTGATGTTCCTTTCTCACATCAATGTTTCTTTCCTTCTCTTTCACCCTCTCTTACCCTCTCTCTAAAAAAAATATTAAAATTGCTGTGCCAGCAGTTTTGGGTACGGGACTGTGGACCCATTATACAAGTAAAAGAATACTGGGATCAAGGAAGAAAATACAATTACTCATTAGTGTAATACATATTCAGTCTCAAAAGGTGTTTTTCAAGAAATAAGTACTGAAGTAAAATTCCAAGTCATTACTCACGTGGGGTTTTATTTTTGTTACCTGAAGACAAAATAACACTGACCTAATTTCAGCTTTTAAGTGGATAGCAATGGGCATGTTGTAGGCAGAGCTTTCTCCTCAGACGTGCTATTCTTTGAAAAGAGAGAGATACCCCATTAGCTTAAAACCAGCTGAGAAAAACTTTTGACACAATGAACACAATACATCTGTGTAAAATGTAAAGTCATATGAAAAGTGCTATTATCTTCTGTATTTAAGAAAACACCATACAGGGACACCAAAATTGCCAGGTGCTGAGTTTGAAGTAGTAACACACAGAGCTATATATAGATAGATATAAAAACCTTTAGAAAAATCTTTGGTCTCATACAGGGCTTTTCCAAACAGGTATCTACCTTTGATTCACAAGCATGAAACCTGGAGAGACAGCAAAGGCAAAACCTCCCATGACCTGTTCCCCCCTGCCCCCCGCAGTCACACCACACAGCCTCGGAGATGAAAGTCCTTCCGAGGCGGCAATGAAGTGGTCAGATCAGGTGCTGCTGCATTTGTTCCCTTCTGCAAATCCATGCAAGTCTGATGGGACAATTTAAAAATCTCACTTGCACAGAAAGGAGACATACTTCCAAACGCAGCAGGACACTGTGACCTCAGTCCATAAAGTACACGATGGTGAACACATCAATCATCAGGCGTGATTTCATAATGAGGCCACTTCAAAAGCCACGTGATGCACAAGTGCCTTCCACTCCCTGCCCCTTTCCAGGTGGTCAGTTTGATACACAGACGATGTGTTGCAGAACTGCGCACCTGAAGCCTGTGCAATTGTGTTACCCAGTGTCACCCCACTGCATCAGTTAAAAGGAAAATAAGATAAAATAGTCCATTTGAAAACCCTCAGTGGCTGAGAGAGGCTCTGTCAAAGGTTTGAAAACAAACATCCCGATGATCCCAGTGATTTTTGAGGGTTTTAGTTGTTGTTTCAAGGATAAGAAAAGAATGGCAATAGAAAATCATTCAAACATTTTTAATTTAACTAAATTTATTGGGGGTGGCAATGGTTAATAACATAACATAACTTTCAGGTATACAATTCTATGATACAACATCTTTATATTGCACTGGGTGCTCACAGCCCAGAGTCCGGTCTCCCTCCATCACCTTACATTTGCCCCCCTTGCCCCTCTTCATCCCCGCACCCCTCCCCTCCCCCTCTGGAAACCACCACACTGTTTCGTGTGTCTCTAAGTTTGTTGTGTTGCTTGTTCGTTTGCTGCATTCTATGTCCTCTGACGATGACTGGATAAAGAACAGGTGGTACATGTATACAATGTATACTACTCAGCCATAAAAAATGATGAAATACTGCCATTTGCAAGGACACGAATGACTCTTGAAAGTATCATGCGACCTGAAATAAGTAGATGGAAAAGGACAGGAACCACCAGGTTTGACTCATATGTGGGATAGAATGATCATTTTAAAGGGAGACATTTTACTGGGACATCAAAGATGGATGAATTAAACAATGAGTGAATCTCCTAACTCTACCGAATTAAACAACACTCATATTAATACTTAAGATCTGCACACCATAGGTTCACCCTCAAACATATACTACTATAGGAATCCATCTAAAAATTATTTAAAAATATTGTTGCTGGCAATAGGGATAAGTTGTCACCAAGGGAAAAAGCCCCCAACAAACCCACAAACCTTGGCCTGTGAACTACTTTATAAAAACCAATAATGGAGGGAAAAAATGAATTTCCATTCCCCAAAATAGAATAAAATATATAGGCAAGTTGGAAGCCAAAATAAACCAATGCTAGATGCTGAGATAACATTTTTAAAATGTGTCAGCTGGATATTTCCTAAAGTGGTAGTTATCATATTTCAGTTTCAATTCAGAAAGCTCTCCTAGATAACATGTTAATCATCGGGAAATTTCTCCCACAAACACAATGTATATGAGAATGTTTACAGGAGGTTTTCAATATGTTGAAATGAACTGGATTATTTTAATAGTTCCAGGACAGTAGTACCCTAGATAGTGTAAAAATAATGACAAGATTAATCTGTGATATCATATATATTTACATATAGAACATACTTTATAGTTGCCATATCTTTGATGACAACATTTTATATTTTCAAAGCAAGTTTTTTTTTTTTTAATTTACAGGAGGCAAATCCACAGGAGGAAGATTTCTTTGTGTTCTACTATTTAACACCAAATAGGTGACATCTGTCTAATGATCTCTCACTTGTGACAAACCAAAACTTCGTTTGTTGTGCCAGCCAAGACCTTATCTTCCAATTTTATCTCCTTATGGGAGACCTGGTGGCCCAGTGAAATGACATCCCTGCAGTTCTAGCCTGTCAGTTAAATTGCGACAAAGCAGTGTCATTCAGGGGAATCTAACAACTACTAAGTATTTGGTTCTGCTTTATTACTCATCTCCTTTTACAGATGAAGACAAGAAATAGTTGCCTAATTTTAATGACCTGCCCAAGAATATCAGCGTGACTCTCCTGGTACAAAATGAGTGGAATTCGTATTTGAAAAATACATTCTGTTCCCAGCCATGCAGCAAAAGTAAGTAATTTTTTTAAAGATCTCTTTGTAAAATTAAGCTTGAGGAAAGCTGCCAACATGTTATTTCAAAGGTACTATCAGGTCATTCCTGCCGGTGCCTGAACTTCTGCAGTTCACTGTCAGTGGCCTCTGAACCCACTGACTTGCCCAGCTCTTCATGGTCACCTACCGGCCTCATGGCTCCCCTTCCTCGTCACCCAGCCTGGCCCACCATGCTACACAGTAATTACCCTCTTGCCTTTGTCCCCAATCCATCTCTGCCTCTTTCTGCTTCCATACTGTTTGGTTGGTAAAACCACAACACAACCCTGATTAATTATAATTATCCTCGATTTTCTTCCTACACTAGAGAAACTACCCAATCTGGAAAGAATAAACAACTATACTGGCAGGTTCTATATAAAGATAGGACACAAATCTCAAAAGGCTTTCAGTTCTGCTCAACAGTCTTACCAACTTCCCTGGCCAATGTGCACTCCTGTTGCTAAAAAATGATTTTATATTTCTGCCCTTTCCTCGCACTCATCTGATGGTCTCGATTCTTACTTTTCTTAGGAAACAGGAGCAAGCAGAGGATGACACAGCATCTTCCCACAGCTGTGCATACCCACCTACATGTATCTGGACAAACAGAGAACATGCAAAGCTTTAGTTTCAGCTAAAATGCCCAAACGACCACTTGATACACTAGATCCCTTCTTGCCTACTTATGTAGATCCTCTCTTCATTCCTTTAGTTGTACAAAATAATTCCCAACAGTTTTCAAGCGTGTTACAATAGCTCTCATCTTTAAAAAACATGCTGAATATGTCTGACCTCATATCCTGTATAGCCATTTGCCCCTACTCCTTCCCATAGAAAAAAATCTCTCAAGATCTACACATCAGTCTCTTTCATCTCTCCTTCTCACCCGAACCGATTCCAATCAGGTTTTTGCCCTCACCCAACTACTGACACTGACATCGTCTGCATCTCCAAGATCTCACGCTGCTACACCCAGCATTCAAGTGGTGGTGAAGGTCTTCATCCCCTTACAGCTCTTCACTCCTCCCTTGCTCCCGACCCTCCCTTCTTACAGCTCTTCCTCACTTACCTGATTGTCCTCCCATCCTCAGTGGTTGCTCCTTCTCAGTCCCCTCTATTGGTTCTTCTGTAGCTCCTCAATGTCCCAATACTGGAAGCACCCCAAACACTCAATATTATTCCTTCGGCCCTAACCTCTGCCTGAACTCTAGGCTCATACAGGCAATGGTGACCTTCCTTTGAATATGTAACAGCATCTCAAACATTTTCCTTGTCTAAGAAAATGAAATAATTATTCAGCCAGATGCTCAGGCCAAAGTCCACATCCAGTTAGCAAATCCTAACAGCGATACTTTCAAAACATATCCTGAACCCGACCACCTTTCACCACCATAACTTACCAACTGTGCCCAAGCCCCACCTGGACTCATGTGTAAGCCTCTCTACCTGTCTTCGTCTTTGTTCTCTTGCCCTTTACAGGCCACTCAGGGGTTATCCACTGGGGATGGCTGGGGTGGGGTGGAGTGGTGGTGGGGAAATGGAGACAACTGTATTTGAACAACAATAAAAAATGTGAACAAATAAAATAAAATAAAACAGAAAGCCAGTCATGGCTCTTTCCCATTCAGAACCCTGATGGCTTCCCATCAGACGCAGAAAAGGTCTGGAGAGCCCTGGTTATCTGGTTGCTGGCCACCTCTTCAGCTTTATCTCCTCCCAGAGTCCCCCTTGCCCACCCCTCTCCAGGCACACCGGCCCCCTTGCTGTTCTCCAAACACCCTATCATGTCCCTTGCCCTCACAATTGCTATTTTTGTCCTCTGAAGCATTCCTGCCTAGGGCATTGGCATGGCTTTCCCCCCTCACTTCCTTTAATTTCCTGCTCAAATGTCACCTTCTCAGAGAGGGATTTCTTGACCACCCGATCTGAAATCATACACCTTGCCAGTCCATTCCACACCGTTTTATGTGTCTCCACAGCACACATTCATTAAGGTTATGCTTTATCTTTACATGCTTACTTGTTTATTAACTAATGCCCTCACTAAAATGTAAGATTCACAAAGTTGGAGGTCTGTCTTACTCCTCATTGTGCCCATGGCATCTAGAGCTGGATCGGGTTTATACCAGATGCCCAATAAACGTTTGTTGAATGAATTACCAATGTAACCAACATGAGCAGTAAGGCAGGCTGTCCCCATATACCAAAGAGATAAAATACAAAGAAAATCTATATTATTTTAAATACTCTTCATTCTATTTCCTAGGTAGATAATAAAACAGAGAGATTACTCTTCATTGGTCTTTTCACCCCCAGTTTCAGATTAAAGATATCACGCATCCACTGGCTATTTCACAGAAAATCGTTGTCCCCCACACAGCTGTTTTGATCGATTGTGATCTGAAAGTCTCATGGGGAGAAAAAGCTATTTTTCACAGTTGAAATTAGGGTCTCAGGGATATGCTCAAAATCTCAATCTTATGATAATCAGCTTCTCTCTTGTTCAGTAGTAAGTATGGCTAAATAAGGGGTACAGTGAAATGCCTAGTTCTTTCTTCACTTTGCAAATGCATCTTCTCTGCCCAGTTAGATCACAAGCTATTTAACTATAGGGGTACCTCTTTGGTCCCCTTTAATAGTCAGAATAGGTTAGGTTACACTAGGTATGCCAAATCAGCCCCTCATCCCAACAAAATGCCAACAAAAGAATATCGCTTAAGATACATATCTACCTTTTGGTTGGCTACAATTCAGTTTATCAGAGCTGACTGAAGACTCAGAAAGATGGAAACGCCATCTCAACACTTGCTTTCACAATTGCTCTAGCATGGGATGAAATGTGGTGAATCATGTACCAGTTTTCCGACACTTTGCTCACATTTTATTTGCCAAAGCAAGTCACGTGGCTCCTCCCTGCCTTCAGAGGAGGGGAGACTGTGAAATCCTACAATCCTGCCAGCATATTTGCAGCCTTTACAACTGCCACATTCCTCCTGTAGAGCCTGAATAATAGATTTTACATAAGAGTAGGCACAGATATTTCTATTTAGCTCATTCATTCTACCCAATCACATGTGTGATCACACAACAGGCCTTCAGTGGGGAGCCCCAAACCCTGTGGCAAAATTCCTGGAAAGAAGAAAGAAAAAAATCCGTGTTTCAAACATAAAAAGCAAAATTAAACAAAGCTATGTTTCCTAGGAGTTTCATAATAGCAACCAAAAGCTTCTATTGCTAATGCATAAAATTTATTTTAGAATCAAACCAGTAAGCAAAACTCTGCTCATGCTTCCTTGGCAATGCTTCTAATTTTATAAGCACCTGATGGAAGATCTTTCTTGGCCATAAGCCAGGCTTAGCTGTACCTGTGTACTTACACAAGTAAAAATGAGCCCTGACCTAGTGATGTCAAATTTGGCTAAAGATGACCAGAAGCCAACAAACCAGATTAATGAATAGCTAAAATGTACTGGTGTCCATGCAGAGATTGGAATATGACAGATAAGATGAAAATGGAGGAATATCTGCAGTATTCCAGCCTTTTGGTTACACAAAATCATATGGGCCATAAGAAAAATAAAACAAAGATGGGAAACAGGAATGCTTAGTATAAAGAAAAAATTATAAGCAATTATGAAAATGAAGAATAAATAAATGAATGCTTACAGAGAATTTATATACCATATAGATTAACTTCATTATAAAGCTTTCATATTCCACACAGACCTATGAACATCGATGCTTTCCCAATTCTTTCATTTATATAAGAGGAGATTTTAAATCATCAAAGACCTAATGGAAATAGGTCTGATAACTGATCCCCCTTTGACCACCTGGCCCTGTGTCCCTTCACAGCACAGAACACTGGTGGACAGAGAAGAGAAATTCTTAATGCCTCTAAATGGTCACGCTTCCTCCACCATGAGACTCACTCAAAGTGTGTACTTTGGGCAAACAGAGATGTAGATGGCTACACACATATTCCACCAGCGGTGTCTTCCTCTGCTCTGGCTGCCAGAACACAATCTGACAGACTATAGACATTTATTTTCTCACAGTTCTGGAGGCTAGAAATTCCAGGTCAAGGTTTGGCAGAGTTTGATGTTTGACTTGCAGATGGCCACCTTCTTGCTGAGTCCAACGGCCTTTCCATTGTGCTCAAACAGATTCATTCTCATTCATTCACCCTTTCATTCTTTCACTCTCTCTCTCTCTCTTTCCTCTTATTAGGCCAGTAATCCAGTCATGAGGACCCTCATGACCTAATGTAACCCTAATCGCCTCCCAAAGGCCCCATCTCCCAATACGATCATAGAGGAGGTTAGCGTTTCAACATGTAAATTGGCTGTAGGACAAATGCCTTCACCGGCTGATAATGAAACACGGACTCTTCTCTGAAGCATGGGTTCAAAGCACAGTGCCGGGTGTAAAACAACGCAGTACCTTCTTTTGAGTGCCATGGTACCTAACAGTTAAATGAAAATGCCCAATAAGAAAAATGACCTCATCATCTTTTGAGTGAATCAACACACAGAAAGTTCTCTCTCATCAGACTCTCCCACACAATGCCCCTGCTCCTTTTCCAGGGTAAATCCTTCTCCGTTGCTTTAGAAGAGTTTCAAATGCTGCAACAAATGCATATGTACAAGGCTTCCAAACGAAGGCATAGTAAAAATGACCATCTTACTGTTTCCCAAGGTCCGTGAGAAAAGAGTATTGAAAACAAGCCCCGTTGTGACCTGCTAACATAAATTAAGTACTTAATTAATGCTAGACACTGGCATTAATTGCTTTTTTAGATATAGTTTAATGTAATATTCACAATAACCCATCTCACAGATAAAGAAACAAAGGCCCAGAAATGTTAAGTAATTGGAACAATATTACACAGTCAAAAACATGAGAATCAGGTCTCCAACAACGTGCTTTTACCCACAAACCAATATGAAACCATTTGTCTGCCACACCCAGCCATGGGGTCACAAGCAAGTGACTTAATCTCTCTGATTATAGTTTCTTCATCATAAAGTGAAGGGATTAGAGTGGACAATCCCTAATTAGGTATTCGTTTCTAAAGCTTTGTGATTATTTTTAAATAACACTTGGCTGAAAAAGAAAACCCCACAAAAACACTTTTTATGCCAACCTTGCAGAGGCTATTATAAAGAATAAATGAGTTAATGGACGCAAAAAAAAAAACAATGCTTCTGATGATGAATAACCATGTGATTTTAGAGTTTCGCTATCAACATTTCGTGACCAAAGAAGGAACTCTTGACTCTAACCAGCTCTCTTAAAATACATAACACAGAAGCACTGGAAAGGGAGTGTGGATGTGCACATACTCCCACTGAAAGAAAACCCCTCGAAATGCATGCTCAATCAGCAGCTGTTTCATTGCATCAGCATCAAAGAAAATTTTCTGAAGATGTGGGTCTAACAAGTTTTTGAGACCCTTGCTGAAGCTTCAGCATATCTTGGAAAACTGGATTGATTACAGCCATGCCTTCTGCAAGTCAATGCCTGTGCTCTGGAAATACTCACATGGAAGATGACAAGCAAAAAAAGTCAGGAACCAACAATACGATCAGCAGCATCACATACCAGCAAACATGATCATCATGGCAGATTTAATGGCAGTCACTCACAGATGTCATTCGTCCCTCACAGTCTCCAGAGAGGGTCTGATCCTGAAATGGAACCCAGTGAAGGGGTGAGCATAGCCTTTGAGAAACTCAGAGAAAGTGTGTGCAGCTAATCCAGCAGTAATCGCCAAGCCCGATGGAAATTCTACAAAGAATGAAATTCTGACCTTCTGAACACACTGAGAACTTAGAGAAATCATGGGTGATAGTGCTGTTTTATAAGAGGTTGACTTTGAGCATTAAGTCAAAGCACAAAATGACCCTCAAAAGGTCCTTGAAATGAAGTCTTTGGAAGTCATTCAAGAATTCACTGTAACTGAAGCCTGCCAGTTTGATAAGAATTAAAATGAGAACAATTAAAGTGGGGAAAGGTGATTGTGAAGCAAAACCTCCTACAGAGCAGCTCAGCAATGAGTATTGTAATGGCAAACAGAATCAACAGGTCAACAAACTTTGCACACAGTGAACAAAAAGAGCGGCTCTCATGGAGCATACGACCTGGTAAATGACTGGAAGAGAATTATGCAAGAGTGTAATCACAGACCCTATGGCACACTTCTTGAAGCAGCTAGAGATACAAACTGGAATATACCTTTAACATGTCACATGGGCAGACAGAAATATGCCGCCAGTAGCAAACATACTTAAGAGGAGTGTCTTTGCATACAGAAAGCATATATCTTAATGCCAATGCATATAATAGCATTGCATGTCTTACAGGTAACATGAGAAGGATCTGTCATTACTGAGAGTGGCTTTGAGGTTTTCATGAACACAAACATCACTACAAGAAACACTGTGCTTCATGCAGACATACACAGCTATATCACAGATGGTTGCAGACACAGGACAAGATGGACATAATTAATTTTTTAAATATTTTATTTATTTTTTTTTAGAGAAAGGGAAGAAAGAAAGAAAGAGAGGGAGAGAAACATCAATGTGTGGTTGCCCTTTGTGTGACCCCAACTGGAGGCCTGGCCTGCAACCCAGGCATGTACCCTGACTGGGAATCAAACAGGCAACCCTTGCTTCACAGTCTGACACTCAACCCACTGAGCTACACCAGCCAGAGCAAGATGAACATAATTTAAAACACACAGGCTGAAGCCCCAGATTTCATGATAAAATCCTAATCTGGGGGAAGAACATGCACTGAATATGAGTTTTAAAACATGAACAGAAAATATTTCCATTCACTGTACAAGAGTTTAAGAATTAGCCCTGGCTGGCATAGCTCAGTGAATTGAGCATGGGCTGTGAACCAAAGCATCGCAGGTTCGATTCCCAGTCAGGGCACAGGCCTGAGTTGCAGGCCAGGTCCCCAGTGGGGGCCATATGAGAGACAACCACACATTGATGTTTTTCTCTCTCTCTTTTTCCCTCCCTTCACCTCTCTAAAAATAAATAAATAAAATCTTAAAAAACAAAAGAGTTTAGGAATAATCTAAAGCTCCATGGAAGTCATTGTCAACTAAAGCCATTGTTTCAGAGCCAATGGTAAGCCAAAATATAACACGTGTTTTTGCAAGTTTAGTTTTTAATAAACAATTGTCTATGTATAGTTTTCTCATAAAAATTAATCCACCTCAAAATCAAAATTAAGAGCTCTGAGTCAAGGGCAGGCAAGAAAAACATTCTGACCTTTTCCTTGGTTATCAGTGGAGATGGGTGCACACGCACAGATCAACATTTTCACTGCACAAAAAGCCAAATACATAATCACGATGCCCCTCCAGAATTAGCCAGACACACCGAATTAGACATCAATTGCTTTGACTGCCCAGCAGCCCCCTAACTCCTTATCCAAAGCACATTACGCCCTTTTACAGGAAAACTGCTCCTTTCTCCATTCCCACCAGGAGACTGACAGTCATAATGCCCCACCTTCTATGCACAGTTAAGTGATCCTGGGTCAGGCAGGTGACCAATACCAAGCCAAAGCCTTCCCAGGGTGACGCTCTAGAGCTGGGATAGGCAGTGCTCTCCCTTCCCAGTGAAGCTGGGAAGGACTAATCAATACTCTTTCCAAAAGCCACACCTGCCGCCGGGCAGGAAAAGCCAGTCATGGAAGGATGCAGAGAGGGACAGAAGCTTGGGACCTGAGTGCTGATATGTCCCTGAACCTCAATGGTGCCCTTGCCCTGCTCTTTGTTATGTTAAGTTCCTCTTTGCTTGCCTGGCTTGGTATTTGCTCCCTTGCAACCCAAAGTGTCCCAAATCATCAACATCCAGAAGTAAATGCAACTTTTACTTGCAAGTCTAAAAGAAAACATTTGGTTATAAACCTACAGAATGAGTCACACCAGACAGGCCAGAACTACATCCAGAATGAAGCCCACCTGAAGGTTCGCAGGAATGAAGTGGATTTTCATAGGACAGTAAAGTTTTTTGTTGTTGTTTATTTGTTTGTTTGTTCGTTTTGGAGAGACAGCACCATCCCTAGGTTAGGAAAGAGCATGAGCATAAGTGTAGACAAGATGACACATTTTCCAAACTCTGGCAGACTTCCCAACCTTCTGGGGCTTTGTTGGAAGCTTCTGGTGAGCAGGGCTAAGAACAAACAGAGCCACGGCTTATTGATCAGTAGGTAACTGTGTGACCTGGTGCATTTTTCTTAACTTCTCTGAGCTTCACACCCCCTCACCTGTAAATGAGAATACCACCTATGCTGCAGGACTATTAGGAGGTACATACTTTTTCTCCAAGGGTGCTTCTAGAACCACCTGCATCATAATCACCTGGCATGCTCATTATCATACACCTTCCTGAGCTAAAAGCCACAACTTTTGAATCAAAGTCTACATTGTTAAAAAAAGCCCCACAAAATCAAACAAAAAAAAAACCCAACAACTTCCCAGGTGACTGTTATATGCACTAAACTTTGAGATCCACAGTTGTAAACATAAATAAGTGCCAAGCACAGTTGCTGGTCCATAATAACTTCAATTGAACTTCCCTTTACTTCTACCACCAACAAACACACACAAATCTCCAAGGTTGCCGAATTTGAAATTTGAAATTAGAGAATTTCAAGTTCAAGAGAATGCTCCAAAATAACCTAAAATGTATACTTTGGAAAAGAGGTGGAAAATTAACAGCATCAGGCTACCCTGAGCTTACACTTGTTTATGAAGATTTCTATAATTCAAAACATTGATTCTCAACCTTGACTGAACATTAGAATCACCTGGGAAGCTTTTAACACGTCCCCCCTCCCCGCCATGTTCAAGGCTGCACCCCAGACAAATAATTCAGGGTCTCTAGAGGTGGAGCTGAAGCATTAATACTTTTTAAACTTTCCCAAGTGGTCCCATTGTACAGGCAAAATTTTAATATTTTTAGCAAGTATGAGAAAAGAATGTCAACTACATACAGTGATAATGGGGAGAGAAATGTGAGTGCCATTAGACTAACCAGGCATAATTATGCACGAAGGGAACTGACTCTTATCCCCTACCTTTTTGTATGTGATAGACAAAATACTTTAAAAATATATCAGTGTATTTATACTCACAAAACTGACAACATTAAATAAGTATGAAAATGCAAGGCTTGGTGAAGATGGATTAACAAAATCTCTTCTGCGTGGCCGATGGGAGCATAAATCGGAACAGCGCCTTTGGAAAGCACTTGCGCGTTATCCTGTGCAGTCGAACAATCTCACATCCTGCAGCACAGCTGAGGTGGCCAGTCTGCCTTGAGATGCACTCCTGAGGAAAACCTCACACATGCATAACAGATCACAGCCCCGGTCACGGAAGTGAAAGCTGGAAACACCCTAAATGCCCAGTGACAGAAATAAGGATAAATCATAGCATAAATTATGTGATAATTTATGGATGAAATGCAGTACAGTCGCAAAACAAAATACTCCACAGCAGTGACAGGTCCGTAGATGAATTGCAGTAATGTAACACTGAATGAAAAAGCAAGTGGCAGGAAACTAGATCAACCAGAGATGATCTCTCTTCATGAAGTGCAAAGCCAGGCAAAATGAACAGTGTATCACTTAAGCACACGTGTAGACAAAGAGGGTATAAGGCAAGAGAATGACAAACGATGAGAACAGTGGTTTCCTCTGGTGGCAGAGTGATGGGGAGGCAGAGGAAGAAGATAAAAGAGGATTACAGAAATAGATGTAAAAAATAAATAATGTGTTAATTCTTGGATTAGACGATGTGTTCAGAGGCCTTCATTTAAAAACTAAGTCAAATAAAAATAGGCCATGAATGGACAGCTCGTGGTATGTCATGAGCCAAGAATTAGGATTATTCTAATTCTGTGCACTAGAGTTCTGAAGAACAGAAGAAAAAGAAAATTCTATTAGTAAAGACAACAGTACCCAATACTAGTGAGAAGGAAATGCAGGGGACATTTTTTTTCTTTTTAATTTTTATAAGAGTTTATTTGAGCCATACTGATGACATGCCTGGAAGCAAGATCTCAAATGATCCCAGGGAACTTTCAATGATTCTAAGTCAAATACTAATAAGCTAGACTCATTCCATCTTCCGGATTTCATCTTATTTTAGAAGTAGGAATCTCAGTTGTCAGGCCAAGGTACAGACTGTCACCTTCAAGCACACTGGCTCCTTCACCTTCCAGCCAAAGGTGGCTCTGGTACAGCTAATTAAGAGTTGTTAGGAAGGAAGAGGGAAAAGAAAACCTTCCAAATAATGGCAAAAATGAATCCAATATCTGATGTCACAATTCCCAGTTTTTGAAGGGTTGTATTCTTCCTATTTCTATAAGAAATGAATGCAGTTTCATCTCTGACACAGCAGGAATCATTAGACATAACGGCTCTATCTGGTATTTCTTGTTGCTTGGGGAGGGAGGAGGTATTTATTTCATGAACCTTCACCTGCAAGATGGTTGACAGCAATTACGGGAATGTTTATTCTCTTCTTTCTCTCCTTGTGCAATGCAAAATTTATCTGAACCATGTTGTCTTATCTTAATTTCCTCCATGTAAAACCAAGTGACAGGCTCAGTCCTTTTCCATGAGAAACTCTGGAAAATGTGTTTTGACTTTCAGGAAGCATTTGAACACATAAGCGAAAGGTCAGCAGTGATGACAGGCAGCCGCCGGAGAGAGGACCGATGAGTTTAGCATTTGAGTCAGCAGGTCTTTCTGAGATCAATTTCACAGAGGAACTGTGAAGAGACGATTTTTCCTACACAACAAGGCTCTTGTTAATTTGAAGACAGCGTTTCAGTTTTACCAAAAATAAATCCATAAGGCCCTATTTTGAGGAGTTTTTCTGTTTTCAAAAATGAAAACAGAAAAACAGGTTTGCCTGCAGAAACATTATGGCCCTTAGCAGAGGTTCTCAGGCTTTGGGATGCCTGCAGACTTCCTGGAAACTGTGGTAAAATATGGATTCCGCCCTGGCTGGTGTAGCTCAGTGGATTGAGCGTGGGCTGCGAACCAAAGTATCGCAGGTTCGATTCCCAGTCAGGGTACATGCCTGGGTTGCAGGCCATGACCCCCAGCAACCGCATTGATGTTTCTCTCTCTCTCTCTCTTTCTCCTTCCCTTCCCTCCCTAAAAATAAATAAATAGAATCTTTAAAAAATATATAGATTCCTAAGTATTGCCCTGGACATACCAAATAGAAACTAGGGAAGAGAACCTGGAACCTGCATTCTTAATATTCTGAGCCATTCGATGTGAGAGACCCCTCTTATGACTTTCAATGAAAATCTGAACAAGCATATGCTCTGTCCTGGACATCAGACACATTGAAAGAACCTCTGGGGATCTGCAGTTGTATCCACTCCACTTTATCAATAAGTTTTGAAAGATACCCTTGTGGCCTTTGTGACTTTAAATACACTTGCAAAATGGTCTCAGCTTTCTTACCTATAAAATCATTTGTTACTAAACAAAAGCAAAAATATGTGTTGGGCCAGTTTCAATAGCTTGAAAATGCTAGTTTCCTTAGTTTGGGAAAACTAAGCTCCCCTGGTGTTTGAATTCAAATAAATCACTGCCAAACAATGGCATTTAAAAACCCAGCAAGAAAAATTCTTCACACTGGAAAATCTACCTCCTTGAGATCTTCATAGATTGAGACATCGAAACAGGTGTGATTCAGATCACTGATATGCCCTGCTTTCAGCCCATGTGTCAGAATAAGCCTTGTGTACCCGCTGGTATCCAGCCCATCCAGAAGGAGCCTCCACAGCACTGGAGCCAGACACTGGGGAGCAGTCACCCAAGAAGTTAATTTGTCTGTATTGATTTCACGAATCTTTCAAATCAGTACATTATGGAAAGTTGGGGGAGGGAGGGATCAGAGTAAGGAACTGCTACCATGAATGCTCATTCTGGTTGTCCATTAATAAACTCTAAAGGTTTTTGATAAAGCAGCACATTAACATGTCTTATGTTAAGTATCCAATGCACTGAAAATATCTATTGTCCTAAGAATGTAATAAGATCACAATGCTATTTGACTAATTGACATATGCCAGGAAGCTATTTAAAAAAAAAAAAAAAAAAAAACAACTCTTCTGGCTTAGATGTAGATTTTTCTTCCAGATCTCTAGTGCCAGGAAAGCTTTTCCTGATGCTCGAAGCACATCTTCCTCAGTCCCCCACCTGCCTCCTCCCCTACCCCCCCGCACCTGACATTTGCACAGGTAACTCACAGACCTCCTTTTACTTGCATCCACTGCAGGAAGCGAGCCATGCCACCAGCATTTTTATATTGACTAGAGTCTACAGAAGCAGGAAGGGTATTAGGGTTGGACGGAGAAAAATGAAGGTCAACAGAATTGTTTTTTGGTTGAGTCACTCTGTTTTACTGAGTTGGGAAAATCAGCAGTCTTCTTTCTCACTGACTTGGCGATAAGAACAGAATTTATAGCTCACCTTAAAAATCATGACAGTATTTCCTGATAATATCTTTATCTCAAAGTTTTCAATTTTATGGCACTTTACCATAAGAAAATGTCATAGAAATAAAACTTTAACTTCTTGTACTGGAAAGTGACTAACACTGATGATTTGGATAAACTGCTTCTACCCCTTTGCACCCCAACTCCCAAATGCCCTGCCATTCAAGATAGATGCAGACTATTTTTAAGTGTATTCTTTTTTCTATATATTAAGTGGATTCATTTATTTGTTATTCTAATTTTCTGGGTACTTACATTCTCTTACCTTATTTTTTAATTCTTTCATCTCCTAGCAGTTTCCCTTCACCAAATGCAAGTGCTGGTTTTTCATGTATAAAGACCCATGATGGCAGTAATTTCTTGGTGGACTGTAAATTTTATTATTATAAAATATATCCACTAGCCCACTTATGAGCTCTGCCTTGAAGTTGTCCCAGCCTAATGTCAGGCCTGTTTTGTTTTTGCTTGCACTTGCCTAGACTCGGTGCCTATTTATTATCAAATGTGGTGCCGTTACGTTCAAGCACTTCTCTTGCAGAGGCAGACTGGGCTTTTTTACTGCATTTGAGACTCTTTCTTCTAACAGGGAAAGTTTAGCAAAACTTTAGCAAAAGTTTAATTGTTTATCATAGTTTCTTATAGATCATGCATTTACCTTTGCGTTAATCTTTTAATTTCAAAAGATACACATGGGTATTTAAAAAAACAAATTAAACAAGGACATAAAATGAGAAGAGCTTGCCTTGCTTCCATGCATGCCTCTATATACTGTAAGTGATTGTATTAGTTGCCTATTATGAGAGAAAAAGATTTTAGGATACAGTGTCTCCTTCCCTTGCATTGCCTTTATGATACAATCTTTTATTGGTTACTTTAGTCACATAATTATACACCTAAATCTCTGTTTACCCATTTATCAAGACCAAGAGTACCATTTGACTATCCACTATGAAATAGGAGAAAATGTATGCCCTTGTGCTTCACTCCACCTTCCAGGCCCTTCAAGTTCTTACATTTTATCACTTTTATCATTATTTTACAACGTTGAGCTATATGGCACTTCCATTTTGTTCAGTAAATATAATTTATCTTTCATGCTTTGCATATAGATTAATACTAAAAATTGAAAACTAGTAAAATGTTTCTGACATTACAGTTAGGTAAATATTTTTATTCACTCGGATCAGCCAGTGAGACTAGATCAGTTAAAGGAGACAGAATCCTTTGTCACTACACCAGTTCCAAGCATCAAGTTCACAGGTATTCTATTTTCTTATACCTCTTCAGGTACTCAGAATTCTTTCACATTTACTTTCCTTTATACTTCAATTGGGATTTCCTTTGTAACTTTCTGTTTTTCCAGGAATTTCTAATTTCCTTTCTTTTTTTTTCCTTGTTGGCAGAATAAACATATTTTTACTTCATTATCAAGACCATTTAGCTGGTCAATTTTTTGTGTTTTTTTAAATTATATTTTATTGATTATGCTATTAAGTTGTCCCGGTGTTTCCCCCTTTCCTCCCCCTCCACTCAGCACCCCACACTCCCTCAGGCAATAACCCCCCATTGTCCTTGTCCATGGGTCATGCATATAAGTTCTTTGGCTACTCCATTTCCTACACTGTACTTTACGTCCTCATAGCTATTCTGTAACTACCTATTTGTACTTTTTAATCCCCTCACCTCTTCATTCATCCCCCCCCCATCCCTTCCCATCTGGCAACCGTCAAAATACTCTCTGTATTTATGATCTTGTCTCTGTTCTTCTTGTTTGCTTAAATTGTTTTTTAGATTAAATTTTTGATAGATTTCTATTTTTGTCATTTTACTACTCATAGTTTTGATCTTCTTTTTCTTAAATAAGTTCCTTTAACATTTCATATAGTAAGGGTTTGGTGATAATGAACTCCTTTAACTTTTCCTTGTCTCAGAAGCACTTTATCTGCCCTTCCATTCTATATGATAGCTTTGATGGATTGAGCAATCTTGGCTGAAGGTCCCTGCTTTTCGTGACTTTGAATATTTCTTGCCAATTCCTTCTAGCCTGCAAAGTTTCTTTTGAGAAATCAATTGACAGTCTTATGGAACTCCACTGCAGGTAACTAACTGCTTTTCCCTTGCTGTTTTTAAGATTTTTTCTTTATCTTTAACTTTCAGTATTTTAATTATGATGTGTCTTGATGTGGGCTTCTTCATCCATCTTGTTTGGGATTCTCTGTGTTTCCTGGACTTTCATGTCTATTTCCTTCACCAAATTAGGGAAGCTTTCTTTCATTATTTTTTCAATAGATTTCCAATTTCTTGCTCTTTCTCTTCTCCTCCTGGCACTCCTACAATGTGAATGTTAGATCTCTTGAAGTTGTCCTGGAGGTTGCTTGTACTATCCTCATTATTTTGGATTCTTTTTTTCTTGTTGTTTTGATTGTTTTTTGCTTCCTTATGTTCCAAATCATTGATTTGATTCTCTGCATCATCCTCTCTACTGTTGTTTCCCTGTAAATTTTTCTTTATTTCAATCAGTGTATCCTTCGTTTCTGACTAGATCTTCTTTATGCTGCTGAGGTCTTCATTAAGTTCCTTGAGCATTTTTATAACCAGTGTTTTGAACTCTGCATCTGATAGATTGCTTATCTCCATTTCATTTAGCTCTTTTTCTGGAGTTTTGATCTGTTCTTTCATATGGGCCATGTTTCTTTGTCTCCTTGTTTTGCCCACCTCCCTGTGGTTGTTTCTATGTATTAGGTAGAGCTGCTCTGACTCCATGTCTTGGCAGTGTGGCCTAATGTAGTTAGTGTCCCATGGGGTCCAGTGGCACAGCCTCCCCAATCACTCAAGCTGGGTATTCGAGGTGGACTCTTTGTGTGGGCACAGTATACCCTCCTCTTGTAGTTGAGCCTTGGTTGCTGTTGGCAGATCAATAGTAGGGATTTACCCAGGCCAATCAGTGGCAAGGATTGGCTGTGACCACTGATCACCAGCCTCTGCCCTCTGTGATGGATCAGCTATGCAGGGGCAGGGTAGTGGTACTGCAGCTATTCACTGGGTGCTCAGTATCTGGGGTTTCCTGGGTGATGCAGACCAAGATCAGTCCCCACCTGTGTTCTGCCCAGGAACCCCTGCCTGAGCTATAAAGCAACCTGAGGTGGCTGCTACTTGGGCTGGGTTTGGAGATTCCCAGGTGAAGCCAAGCTGTGAATCTAGGCTGGCTGCTATTAGTGTTGGGCCTGGGACTCACTGAGGCTGGCTGTTGTTCGTTTGATAGGATTTAGGAAGTTATGAGGCAGGAGCCAAGATAGTCATTCATAAGGAAAAACAGCTTGGGTGGGCTCTTAAGTTGGGTGGGGCAGAGTCTTTGGGGATCTCCAGGAAAGACCTCTGGCTATGAGTATTAGCCAAGTTGGTGGAATCTCAGATATGGAACCAGCTTGCCAGTTCTGCGGAGGGGGGGGGGGGGGGGGCGCTTACAAAAGGGACAATGGCTTCTGCTCACCTTGATGCCAGATACTTCAGCTCTCTCTGTATATCACTAGTGTCTTTCAAGCTTCTACCCCAGAGCTAGAGCTCAGAGGGAGTAAGTCTGAGTGGGTGAGTCCAGTGTGGGTTCTTTAAGAGGAACTGCATGGGGCTCCAGAAGTTTCTCCCACCAATTCAATTCTTCCTGGTTTTTGCATCCAGACGTTGTGGAGACTTATCTCCCTAGCACTGGAACCCTGAGCTGTGGAGCCTGGTGTGGGGCTGGGATTCCTCGCTGTCAAGATATCCCTCCTGAATTTTTATCCACCATACATGGGTCAGGGGCCAGCCCGTTCCATGTCTGCCCCCCTCCTACCAGTCTTGATGGATGTGGTTTCTTTTATTCTGTAGTTATCAGACTTCCATTCAACTCAATTTCTGACAGATCTGAGTGATGGTTGCTCTATATTTTTGTTGTAATTTTGATGTGGTTATGCAAAGAGGCATGTCATGTCTGCCTACACTGTCATCTTGACCAGAAGTAGCTGGTCAATTTTGGGCAGGTCTACTGTTCAGCTCTACTTTTTTTAGTGTCCATTTTCTGTTTAAGTTGTCACATTTTCCACTTTCTTAAATTGCTTCTTTTGACATATAAAGTCTTCAAAACAAATTTTAGAGACTATGTATGGAAGGTAAAATTGCTATTCCTCTCCTGTCTAAAAAGTAAGGATGGGTCAACAGAAGTTTTCCTTTCCAAGTTTCAAGAACAGAAACCCATAAGAAAATGAGGCAGATGACTACAAGAGGAAAAAGCTCAGAAACGAATCTCCAGCTCTATTTAACTGCGATCACCAAGGCAATCTTAGGGGCAAATGTTGTAGCCAGCCACTCTGTGTGGGCTATTGGGATGATATGTCCAAACCCATGTATTTGCTTCAGACTGACAGCTCCTGGCTCACTCACTCCTTCACTTTGTACTGCTGGAATCAGGACATTTGCAAAAGATTACCATATTTTTCAGACTATAAGATGCACATTTTACCACATTTTTTGCTTCAAAAATTTCCCCCCTATTTTCCTCCTCTAAAACCTAGGTGTGTCTGGGGTCCGCACCATAAGACGCACCTAGGTTTTAGAGATGGAAAATAGGAAAAAAAATTTTGAAGCAAAAAATGAGGTTAAAAAAGTGTGTCATATAGTCTGAAAAATACGGTATATCTGTTTTTCACTTTAAGGGAAGCAATGAGCTGTAAGCTTATTGTCCTAAAATAGCATAAGAGATTTAACATCATGTTGCTGAACTTTCCCTACATCCCGACCTGTGGCTCGAAGCCCCTTCTTCATTTTGAACCCGTATTAAGGACAAGTAAAGTCTGGAGCCAGTGCCACAGCAAGCTCTTCTGTATTCCCAAAGATGGCAGTTTCTAAATTAAAATCCTTCAACTTGCCATTTCCCACTCCCATATTCCTCTTGCTATCACAATTCCTCTCTACTTGGGGGTTTTCCAAGGCTTTGTTGGGAAAACAATTCTACTTATTTCTAAGAATGAATCAAGGAAGCAGGAGTTAAAAGCTTTTCTCTGAGTTGAAATTAGAACACTTCATTCACACAAATACAAACTTGGAAAAAAATTGTTCGCTGCTGCATTTTTTATTCTCTATTTTCCAACGGAGAAAATAAAATCCTGACTTTCTATCATGGTCATAATTTTTAATCTCTGTGAACTAACTCTGGACAATTATTTTTAAAACACCATAATAATAAAAGTAATATTAGTCTCCCAATATTTAATGTATAGGCAACAGAGAATGCAGTAGTTGCAGGGAGCTTATGAGATGAATAGGATCAGAACTTATCTCTGGGTGGTGGGATTATAGAGGCCTTTATTTACTGATTTTTAGCTCTTCTCTATTTTTAAAAGAAATTCCACAATTGCTTTGTAATTTTGATGAAATTTAAAAAGTTTAACAAATAAAACTGGAATGATGTTGGTTTGGTCTTTTATTTTAGAGATTACAGAAACAATTTTATATCCCTGTTTCCTGTGCTTAGAAAAAAAAATCTGCCAAAAAAAAAAAAAAAGTGAACCTGTAACAAAGAGCATCTACTTTGACAGCAGGCTAACCCGGTTGCCTGCGAGGACCACGGACAAGAGAGCCCTGATTGCCTAAAAACTTGTAAATGCTTGATGGAATGCAGTAGGACCCTAAATCTCCATTCTGATTCCAAAGGAAAATCAGCCAGAAACGTCCCCAGTTCATAGTGCTGCATGATTTCTCTGTCTGCTGCACTGCAGGGAAAGGCAGAAAGCAGTAGGGTCTCCAGGAAAATGGAAAGAAAAATAAGTACTTTCCACTAAAAGGATATGAAAAGAAGGTGCTATAGAATGGCCTGTGGGGAGAAAAAGGACTATAGGAGTCAGGATACCTGGAGAGTAGAATAAAAGACTCACTAATTCAAATAACCCTGGAACAGACTAAGAAAAAAATTGTGGTTCTGAAGTTTGTTGGGAAATTAGGTTTAAAGCAATAATTGGTAACGCTGTTAAAGTGAAAGTACTTAGAGTTGGGTGATAATTTAATGATCATTTACGCTAGGACATGCTATAGAAAAATCTGAATCAGGGTTCATTGCGCCTGGGAATTCCTGGGTCACTATGTTAGGTAGGATAATGAACCAAGGCAGGGAGGAGGAGGGAGACATAGCTCACCCACTAACCCAGCAGTCCTGAACTCAAAGTCCCCAAAGATTTGGGCTCCTATTGTTACAGAATGGACCCATAGGAGGCCCAGATATCGTTACCAAAACAAGCTCCCTCCCCTGGTGTCCTTCTGTACTAGGTTCATCTTTGCCCACTGCCAGGTGTTAGGAATTATGGCTCTTAATGCCAGAGTTTGGTGAAAAGGGAAGGAACTATCTGTTCAAAAGTTGTACAGGTTTAGAGTAATGGCAGAATGTCACCATTAAAAATTCCAAAGTGCCTTAAAACACCCACAAACACACAGTCCTTCCTCCCCACCTCTGCCCAGTCAGGCCAGTCAAACCAGTCAGGGGTATCCTATCTCAGCAAAAGAAATAGAATTCCACAGCCCGGCTAGACTGCTGGTTCCTCCCAGTAATCCACGCTTGGCTGAGCAGACCTCCCACAGTTCCCAGCACCATCAGCTGTGTCACTGCCATCTGCAGCTCTTAATCCAAAACCAGAAGGCACTTTCTCGTGGCCTGCCAGCAAGAATCCTTTCACCCCTTTTCTTCCTATATGGTCTCGCATTGTCCCCCCCCCGCCCCCCCCCCCGTCCCCCGTAAAGTCTCTGTCCCTAGTCCTGCGTTGTCTCTCGTGCATCCCTTCAAACCACTGAGAGAGAGAGTTCTGCATGGCTACTACATCATGTTTTCCTGCTTCCTAAGCCACGTGGTCGAGGGAGCCCCCTCTCTGCTCCCCAAACCACATGGTTAAGCTCAGCAAGACTGCTGTGCCTGGGTTTAAATCCCGGTGTGAATCTTCCTCGGTAACCCCATTTCTTACTTCTCCCACAATCAGCTACACCTATCAGCGCTCCCACAGTTTTCAGCCTTTCTGGGCTGCCTAAGGAAGTCCACGCAGGCATGGCCCCACAGTGTGGGGTGAACCATCTGTGCAGGAGGTATAAGGGGAGCTGCCTCCCAGTTACATCATGGGTCAAAGTCACTCCCATCTCCCTAGCTAGACTTGTTGATACGCAAAATAACCATTTTTGCGTATCAGGTATGAAGCTATCCTGCTGTTATTGATATGCAAAATATCTCTCAATGGCCCTGCTCCATGGGTCCATCCCCCATCCAGACTTGTGGGGGTGGGGATATCCTACATTCCTTGAACACCCTCAGTTATGGACCCCATTACAAATCCCTGCTTTGGGGGGCTCTGGCTGCACCCTGTTACACTATACTTGAGGGAGGAATGTTACAGTAGAATGAGCAGCCAGAAGGAAAATAAAGGCAGGGCCTTCACTATTGCAATCTAACAAAGAACTTGATACAGGAGGCTGAAAGCAAGGGAAGTAGCCCATTAATGCTCCTGGGTATTCATACCCACAGTGCCCAAAGGAAGAAGCCCATAAACACATTTCAGTACCCGCCCCCCTCCAAAGCTGGTACCAGCTCTACCTGTAAATCAACATGTAACGTCTTCACCCCCAGCCCCACAACTATATAAATCCTCAGAACAAAGGACCGGACACGCCTGACACCCTGGCCTTGGCCACCCTTACTTTTGCCACCCTTACCCTGCTTTGCCCTGAACCTATGCCTTACACCCCCTCCCTTGGGCAAGGCCCACCAATAAACCCTGCTTGCACGCTAGTAGATTGGCTGATTTGTAATACTTTATGGCATGGTCAAGAAGAACAAGGTCTTTTTTCCCGGTAACAAGTAGAACTTGAGGTCTCATGCAGAAGTCTTGCTGCTCTAAGGAACCAAAGCAAATACTACCATCATAATCCATAGTGACTGTGGTTCTGGGGCATATCCTAGAACATGGTCTGTGTGCCCGTGAGAGGGGGGGGCAGGGGAGAGGGTGGTTACTGGGGAATTCAGGTTCCAAATGTGTCTGCTTAACTCACTGGCAGGTTTTATACACATGAGGCGATATTTCCATCTAAAGTTTGCAAACTCAAACTATGATGGAAAGATAAAGGTCATATATATCATATTTGAAATATATCTATTAATCATTGTTGCTGCCACATCGTTTAGAATTATCTCAAATAACACCAGACTCCCCCTCCCACAAGAGATGAAACTTTCTTTACTCTTTCTTTCTTAGGCATTACTTAGCTCTCCCTTGACCCATTTCCACAACAGTCACTTGACTGGCTAACTAATCTGATAAAGTGTGTCTGTATGATGGTGTTAATAGATATTAGTCGCTAGAAAAGACCCTATTAGCAGCTCCACTCATTAGCTGTTTGACCTTCAGTGTCCTCATGTGCAAAGGAGAGACAACACCTCCCCAGTTTGCTGTGAGGATTAAACAAAGTAGGCACATAAGTCCCTTAGCTCAGAACCTGGGACACAGGAAGTACTCACTGCATAAAAGCCACTTTTGATGATTCCATTGTTCTGTCCAGAAATGCCACCATTTAATCATGGGTTTCTATGGTCTCACAATCCAAAGTTGCTAAGAAGAAATCCCAGATATCAGAGTTTGCCAAAGTGGAATAATGCCTGGGCAGCCCCAGTTCTGGGTGTACATTACATTACAATACCATGAGAAGGGCTGCCTACTCAAATTACTACTAAGCTGGTATTTTGTGGAGAATGCATCGACCATAGTGAAAATGGGGATTTACTCTTTGAGCATTAGCCTTGGTGCATTTTTTCACCCATCAGATTATCTAGCAAAATCAGGCAGCTGGCCATAAGACTAGGGGAATAATGGTGTTATTATGTAGTGTCAATGCCTATTCTATGTTAATGTTAGAAGGCCATAAGTTGCTCAGTATGGGTGAAAAATGAGTATGACTTCCATAGAGAGATAACTTTCTTGCCTGGTCTGGACTCAAAGAGCCTTATCCTATTTGACATTTGTCCTAGTATCCCCCGTAATCAGCTAGCCAACTCGGAAATGATAATACTGTCTGAAAAGTGTCGTCATTAGAGGATATTCCTAACAATAGCATGACTCCTTTGGGTGGGGCAGGAGAGGCAGGGAAGAGGAAGAAGGACAAGGATGGAGTGGGGGGGCGGGCAGCTGTTCGGCCTGTGCGTGCATGCACATACTACACCACACCCAGAAGCCTTTCAACCTCCTCTTCCTGCATCAACCAAAATAAGTTATTTACTCTTAAAAACAAAACTAGAGAAAACACTAAGAGCTGGATACTAAACTTTCCCTAACTGATGTCTTCATCACAAGCCATGTAAATTCTACAACATTAGAGAATTAATTTCAGAAATAAAATGTTTCAGGTTGCCAAACATAAGATTAAAAAATAGACACTGAACATGGAAATTTAAAAAGCAATTAAAATAAAATAAATTGAGAGGTGTGTGTATGTGCCGGGCCTAAAAGTCCAAAACTGAAAGTTCAACCTTACAGCCAAAATGGGTAAGAAAAACAAAATTCAAGGAGCAAATCTGTCTTTTAACACTAGCCTGGCAGTTTGAAAAAAGCAAAAACAAAAAAAACAAACAACAACAAAAAAAAAAGCCCAGGGGAAATGCTGACTTTTACCGTTTGACCTCTGTAACTAAAAATGGATGATGCCAATGAGACTCTGGAGCACAAACGGAGACACTTAAGACCTCCCAGAACTTCAAAGCTACCAGACTCTTTGGGGAAGAGTTTAAATACCCCAGTACCCTCTCAACACACACACACACACACACACACACACGCACACAGCCCACCTTTTGGGACCTGCCCTAGAACCATAGTCATCATATGTTAAGACAGCAGCATGTGCTTTAGCTCCTTAGAGCAGCGACACCTCTGGGACAGCATCAAAGTACTTATTCAAATCTAGTGTGAATCTCCTCTGCCAGCCTGCTTCTATCTTGGTTTGTACTCATCTACTCTCTCTTGACTCCAGCTGATGTGACCCTGTTAAAACATAAATGTAGGTGATGCACAGAAATGATAGACATATAATAGCGTTCAGTCCACTGACAGTGCAAAGTTATCAAAAGGCAACCAGAGAGAGTAGAGCGAGAGCCAAAGAAACCATGGAACAGTGGGAGGGGAAGGCAAAGACCCCACATATAAACACAACATAAAACATAAAATAAGAGAAAAAGAGGACCCAAGGCAGGGGTTTGTTCTTGACAGAAGTGAGGAAGAGAAGTGAATCAGAGCCACCATGTAAGGAATGCCCCTTGGCATGGTGCAATAAGGCAGCCTTGGGCGGAACCCATAAAGGTGAATGAGGAGCAGAATCTCAGTGTGTAAAAGAGAAAATGTAGGGGCTTAGGTACAGAAGTCTGGGCAGATAAGGCCTGCCTGGTAAGGAGAACCAATTTTCTAGAGTGAGAGCCTGGGACATAACATCTTGGCATGCACATCAAGTTCCATCCTGAAAAACTGTATCTTTGGCCTTCCTGCATATTTCCTGCTCCCTCCACCTGAGTGTGCAAGTAGTACCACCCTTCCATGTCTTCATGCAGGTGGTGGCACTGTCCATCTAGAATGCATTTCCTCCACTGAGATCCTAGACTTCTATCAGTTCAGTTCATAAGTTTTCTCCTATAGATAGACCTTCATCTTCTTCACCCATAACACACTAACCACATCACTCTCTGGGTCCTTGTGGTACACACTCCCACCAAGCATCTACTGTGCACGTGTGTCTGTCTCTTTTTTTATACTAAATCATGAACTATCTGATGGTCTGATTCATCTTTATGTTCCATGGGCCTGGTACAATGGATTATCAAAGAATAGGTATTTTACTATTTATTGAGACCTACAGTGTTCTGGCCAGAGTGACTAAAAAGTTCTTGCTCATAGAGCAATAAACATCCTCATAAAATGGCATTCAGTAGTGATAAACACCATGAGGAAAAGCATTGTTGGGGGGAAGAAGGGAGCTTTCGGATAGAATAATCAGATAAGGTCTATCGTAGGAAATGAAATTTGAGTAGTCACTCAAGGAACATGAAAGCCAAGTTCAGAAAAAAAATAGAGAAAAATGTTAATCATAGAATTTCTTCTTAGGGAGATTTAGTCTCTTTTTTGGAAGAAATGTCTTGGTTAGCCAACTTGCAGTAGCAGATGGGGCCTCCAAAGGGCTGACTCACAAAGATGGAGAGGAGGTGGTTTGCTCCTGAAGGCTAGTGGGAAGAAGAGGAACAAAGGGAAGGGAAGGAGGCCCAGCTGGAGGGAATGTGGCCCTCTTTGTGGCCCCCACCCTTAGCTTCAGTGAAGTCTCTGAACCTGTAAAATGCTTGGTGTGCACAAGGAGAATCACAACAGCACGTGTGGTTACAGGCGCCCCAGTGCCAGGCAGACTATGGCTGAGACTCAGCACAGGCAGGTGGGCAGCAGATTATAGAATGCAGGCAGGTGAGACTCAGACAACCGAAAAAGCAGGTCGAGAAACTGAGTGGAAGCTGGGGGCTGGAGGGCTGGGGGAGGGTCAATGGCAAGTCAGCACTGCCCAGTAGCTCCTATAAGGATAACTTCTAGATTTAAACCAAGTTACTGGATCTGCTTAACAGTTTGTGAGAATATGTAACCAGGAGTTACTCTGAAGGAGTTATGATTCAATTGCACAGAGTTTATACCAGAAACTTCTTCTCAGGGTGTACAATTAACTGTGGACTACAAATAACAAACCACATCCATTGTGTACTGCCAAAGCACTTAACATATATCACATCTAAACTTGCAAGTTTTTTAAAAAAAATGGAATTCTGAGAAGGTAGTAAATTCCCCAAGGTCACACAAAATTCAAATTCAGAACTTTCCAAATCCAAAGACATGATCTTTTTTCAACTGAGCCACTTCCCGAAGCAAACCTTCTGACCCAGGACTCAGACAGCAGACAAGGGCCAAAATGCTCCCAGGAAACCTGAAAGTAAGGACATTCAGGGCTTGAGAGAGAGGGGCAAAGTCTGGAGGGGAGGTAAAGTGGGTGGAGCCCCAAGTACAGTATCCCGTGATATTTCCCTGACCTAGTTTCCTCCACAATGACCACCACCACCACCACCCTGCCCCTGTCTCTATCTCTAACTTCCTCTCCCTCCACCTTATTCAATCACTATCCTCCAGCTGGTCCTCCATTGGTCTTCTTTCTGTCACTCAAATGTGTTGAATTATTTCCTTGCCTTCACTGTTCCTCCTGCTGGGAACAGTCTTCCCCTGATCTTGAGGGTTGCCTCCTTTGCATGATCCAAGTGACTCAGAGCAGCCCCTATGGGCAACCCTTCCCAGTGATTACTGTTTAGGGAGCACCAATTCCAAGTCATTCTCTATATTAACCTTTTCTTTATCTTTTGCTTATCTTTCATCAAAATCATTTATTGGTTTATTTCTCCCACTCTCCACCCCTGCATCAGACACAAACTAGAATACATGCTTCCAGAATCCCACTAAAATGTCTCACTTCCTGCTCCCTCGCCAGTGGCTGGCCTAGGGTAGATACACAACTATTGGACTATTAGACCACCTGAGAAATTGGATAAATACGGAGAATCTGCAATAAACTCATTTTGTAAATAAAATTTCTCCAAAAATTATTTTTAAAGGTAATAAAATATCCAGAACCCAGATCTTAGTTTTTAATACCATTCTCCAATAAAAGAACTCCATACTCCTTGGAGAAATGGTAGATTCTTCTATGGCTGTGCAGAAAACAGATGACATGAGCCTGTAGCAACTTCTAATGTAGAAACATAGAAAGTGCTCAGCAAATACATGTGTGCGCACACACACACACACACACACACACACGTGTCTGCAATGATAGGGGTATGCCAAAGGCACTCAGGAGCCAGCTGAAAGAACTTTCCATGACCAAAGCTGGACAAATGGGAACAAAAAAGGAGGTGGTATTGGATTGTAACCCAAAGTATAAAATAAGTATGAATAAATATTCATGAGTTCATGCTGTTCAAAATAAATGATTGAATAAGAAAGTAAAAGGGGCAGAGACAAATCTCCCATGAAGAAGATTTCCAATTAATTTATGTATCTACTCTGCTATCATGGAGAAGAAACATAACTCCCCAAACTGTCAGCATGGACTGCACAGCATGACTTCCTTCCAAAGAGGGGGGATACATGAGTAACTGTATCCCCCCTTTACAGTGGAGAAAGCTGGCAAACACTGCCTCTGCCAGATGAGCAAGGTCAACATCAACAGTGATAATTCATGTTAACAGTATGTACTCTTGATATGATGTGTTGAGAATGACACTTTATCTCTGTGGTCTTCCCTCAAAAAAACCCATGAGAAAGCCCAGGTGAGGGACATTACACAAAATACATGAGCAGTACTCCTAAAAGCTGTCAAAAGCACCCAAAACAAGGGAAGTCTGAGAAACTGTCATAGCCAAGAGGAGCCTAAGGAGAAAGGACTGCTAAATATAAGATGATATCATGGGACTAAAAAAAGGTCATTTGGTAAAATCTAAGCAAATATGATTAAAGTATGAAATTTAGTTAATGATAATGTATCAATATTGGTTCATTAATTAGGACAAAAGTACCATACTAATGTAAGATATCAATAATAAGGAAAACTGGGTGTAACACGCAAATGTTAGTAATGACTATCTTTTGACAGGTACATGGTGAATTTTTCTCACCTCTTTGTGTTTTAAATAGCATGTATTCCTAGATTATCTCTAATGGGTAAAATAACATTCCTTAAAGAGCATAAAAGTCACAAGTAAAAAAGGAAAGGAAATTTTCCTTTTTTCCTTTCTTCCTGCTCAGAAGGAAATTTTATTATTTAATACTTATAAACTATAATTTTCCAGGAAGAAGTTATTCCTTTGCATAAATATGCTCCCCTGAAATCTCAAACCCTGGGATTTTTGTTGCTAGTGGTCTTATTCTCCTTTCTAAATTTCCAATTTAATAACGAAGTGCTATTCAGGCCCCAGAATTCTTATAAGCTACAAATGAATCCAATTAAAGCTTGCTTTAGTTAGAGAACATCACTGACCTGTTTTACTCCGAAATAAACTAAGTCACTGGTCAGGAAAAAATGACTCTACTTTTGGCTGTATAACCTACTCCCCAGAGAGCTTGATTTCCACTGCCTTCCCTCCACCTCTTTCACCATTGAAATAATGGTATTATTAACACAAGATGTTTCCAATTAAATTACAATTGCTTAAATAAAGCATTTATGTTCTACTTTAATAGCTATCTTACATAATGGTACATCGTGTACATCATGATTGAAAAGCCTCTTCAGATGCAGTAAAAAACCTATGTTGGGAACCACTTTGTGTGGTATTGGAGACTGTAGCTCCGCACAAGCAAGGCCTTGAAAGAGGCCTGTACGTCTTGACCGGAATGCCGGGAATGCACGAGACAGTCATGACCCGATACTAACACCAAGGGTTCTCTTGGGAAATCAGGTCTGAAGAGTACATTGTAGCCTTTGAAGCTTGGTTTACTTTGTATGGCCCCATTGATATAAACCAGATGTTTAAGTTCAAAGCACAAGGGAGCAAACTCTTTGCATCATGAAATACGCCTTTACAACCATCTGCTGTCAGCATGTCTCGCAGACCCTGACCTGAGGCAGATCTCCGTGTTTCCTCAGTTGTTATCTGTAGATAATATCCGTTTTCTGAAACCATGGCCTTTAGACACAGATTGATGAGCTTTGCATGCATACTGTATACCCCTGCCCATGCTGATCCCTATAACACCTGTTTCAGAGAAAGGCTCCGGGCGTCCTCCACTAGAGGGAATCGCCACCCCCCTTTCCTGCCCAAACAACAGACTGTGTCCGGGACGACTTATTCTCACCCACGGTGGCTGGGAGAGCTCCGCGGGACGGGGCATCCCACAAACCTACATCTTTATCAAAAAGAAAAAAGAAATCAGCTACGATTATGAAATGTTTTCCGGTAATCATAGAATTTGATTATTTTACTTTTTCTAACTATAAGACACTCTGATCATGAAGACATATACAGCACAAAGCATAAGCCCACACCACAATCAACTGTGTCCAGGGTATGATCGACACTGATATCAATCAAGCGGCATCTGCTTCTCTTCAGCTAGTATTTGCAGGATATATTTGTCCACCTTTTTACTTTTCAAACTTTTATTTCCTTACCTTTTAAATGTTTTCTAAAAATGTTTAAAAACCTGTTTGACAGTCTTTGTCTTTTAATTCTAGCATTTAGCTCATCTACGTGTAACATACTTGCTGAACTATTTGGGTTTATTATATCTACCATTGCATGCAGTCTTTTTGTCCTGATATTGAAATTCTCCTCTTTTTTTTATTGCCACTGGCTTATTTTAATTATTTTATTTTTATCATGTTAGCATGGAAGTTATACACTGTTTCACTATCTAGGGCGGTTGTCAAACTTATTTTCACCAGGGGCCACATCAGCCTCGAGGTTGCTTTCAAAGGGCCAAATATAATCTTAGGGCTGTATAAATGTAACTAGTCCTTAACTAGGGGCAAAGAGCTGGTGCTGCTGCTGGGTAGAAACAAGGTGCTGGGCGGGATAAAACAGGGTGGAGGGCCAGATTCAGCCCGTGGGCCTTGTGTTTGCCACCTGTGATCTAGGGTTATTTAACTTCTCAAGGAGTGACATTGATTGATATTTCTACTTCTTCCCAGACAATGAAAAGGCCTTAGAACTCCTTATGTTTTAACCCTTTCTAGAATGATAAGGGAGCAATAGAGAGGATGAAAAATTAAAGAAAGAAAAAAGGCTAGAGCTCAGAATCTTCCATCTAGGACAGCAGGCTTCTGGCCTCCTCAAGAAAGAAACCCAAATTCCATCAATACTTAACACTTTGACACTGCCCCTAGTTTAAATATAATACTCAGCATTCATTTTCAGTTCTGTGATGACCCGGTTCTCATCCCAGAAAGAATAAAACACTTGATCTTCCTCTCCCCATCTGGAAGTCCAACATTATCCAACTCCCTTCCCCCTACGGCAGAGAAATGCTTTTCATCGCATAAATGTGGAGGGTACTTCCACGGGCACTGCATTAGAGTTTATTGCATCACACCGCTAGTTAGCAGGAACCAGGCGACACATTTCCCCCCACATCCCCAGTTCAGTTCAGTTCCTGCCCCTGCGGCAAACGAGAGCACTTTTGGATACTGGATGCGGACTGTGTGAGAGGAAGGGCCTTTCTGTAAGCACATAACTTTGGAAACCCAGCAGAATAAGCCTTGGGAACTTTCACAGGAGGTCGCATCACCAAAATCAGGTGGTCTTGATGCCTCCATAACCAAGAAACCCAAGAGCTGAATCACATTCTGAGGGCACAGCAATGGCTACAGTTTTCTTACCTGGCCAAGTGACATAGTGAGTGTAGGTCCATAATTGGCAAGGCCATTATTATACATGTTCTGGCCAGACCCGCAGTCTTTGGGTAGCAAGGATTATGCAGTTGCTACTGCACTTGGAACTATGCTGTAGGCTTTCATGGTACAGATCCAGCTAGTAGTCACCTCAAGGGGGGTCCTGAAAAACTGGTTCCTCCTACAGGTGACACTTACTAGTGTTCACAGGTGCACTGTGACTTACAAGCAATGTCCATTTCCAAGACATGGTGTCTTTCCACTGCTGACTATTCCCGATGACAGGACATTCTTAACAAAACACAACCCAGCCTTACTTACCAGCAGAACCCAAACTATAAAAGTCAGTGTTATGCTAGAAACTAATTGGCATGCCATAGCTGTCTCCAGGACTCCAACTGTTTATGTGGTACTTCAGTTACGACTTCAGCTATAGACGGGAAACTGTCAGAAAGACATCAAAAAGACTATCTTGTTTTTTGATTTACTGGACAACCAAAAGCAACAAAGAGGGGAGTCAGCTCATGTTGGTTGTTCAATTATGTGTTCTGAGAATTTCACCGGAGCTAGGAAATCAAACAAGCAGTAAGTCTGTAGCTACTTCGGCTACCCACGTCGAATCACATCAGAGTCAGAGGAGCACAGACACAGGCTTAGAATAGAGTCTCTCTGTGCTGGTTTGTTGTTGTTTGTTTTTTTTTTTAAGTAACAACAACATTAGCAACATGTTGTTCCAGAAGCAGGCATCTCCTCTGGAACCATATTATGAGAATATTTTCCTAAAGGTTTAGTCACTGCACTTGGAAGTGTAGCATTAGCAGTGCTACTACCATGACCAAAATAAAAGTCACTATCCGCAGTATTTTGGACACTTACATAAATTCCCCTTTCAGAGATAACTAAAGATGTTCATTTAACGAAGAAAAGTGACACAGGGCTGCCCTCTTAGCTATACCAGTTCCTTGCTTGTCTTTTTGTTTCCTGCTACTCAGTGTAACTGGTACCCAGAATTCTGCCAATCTAGGGAGGGATCACCCACAAGTCAGGTTGCCATTCAAATGTGAATACATAAAACCCATTCCCAAGTGTCCAAGGTGGTCTGGAGGTGTGGCTGAAGGAATAGATTCAATAGGTGGGACGGATGACAAAGAGAATAATTTTCAGCTTAATTTGAATTCATGCTTTTGGAAGAGCAAAGTGGCCAGGAACTAAAGGTAGCCTACCCACTCACACAAAACTGTGAGGCTGGCCTTATTGCACAGTGTAAATTCAATGTCAATGTCCACAAGAGCCAGCAGCATAAACATGCCATCACCTGGTGTAGCAAAAGTCCCCAAACTAAAACAATGAGCATATATGGCATTCACATCCCAAAGCAAATTTAAATCACGTTTCAAGAATGAACTAACAAAAACTCCCCCAACCAAAGACAGTTGGGTGATCTCGCTGAAGCAACAACTATGCAAAAGGAGTAAAATGAGCGTATTTTAGTCTTTTGATTGGCACCTATCCCCATCTGTCAGATTAGGATAAATCATGATGGAGAAATGTAGACACTGAGCTTTGCAGGTAATGACTAAGAACAACAACTGGCTAGTATCTCTGGAAGTAGATCAATCCCTCCTCTGACTTGGGTAGGCTTCACAACAGTTCGGAGCCCTACTCTGCCTCCAGCCTCCCCAGACTAAGGACCTGAGATGACACAGCAGCTTTACAATGAAGTGAACAACCTTTCAGACCCACCACTGGACCACACCAGTAGTAGTCAAATCACCTCATGTATGGGGCCCCCGGTGGGAGAGGGTTCTAGTTTCAGTAGCATACAATGGAAGGTGTGCAGACTCACATGTTCAGTGGCATAGGCACTGTTATAGATGTAAAGGGTCTTTGCACTTGACTTCAAAATATGTGTGTTTATGTGTGCACATATATGTGCAAGTGCACACACATCATTTTTAAAGCAGAGGACATGATCCATTCCCGGGTATTTCCTGCCTTTCCATAACATTTGGAGCAAAATCCAAATCCCCAAGCTCTATCCACTTCCTCTCCAGCCTCACCTTCTCCTCCTTCCGCAAACACACAGGCACCCTCTCCTGCTGGGACCTTTCACTCTATGCATGTCCGGACCCTTCTCAAACCATTCTGGTCTCTCCGCAAACATTCTGCCACCAAAGAGGCTGAGCTTCCGATCTAAAACAGCCCCTACCTGTCCTGCTCTAGCCTCTTACCTGTGTTATTTTCCCAGTAGCTAGACACTACCTGGCAAGGGTGTACTTGTTTGTTTTGTCAAAGGACAAGGGGAATACCGCTCTATCTGAAATCCAACCACACAGCTGAGTTGATTGCTCACTACAGTAAGGATGAGCCGACACTGGCGAAAAGGTCTTCCTGAGTAGAACAGACGGCTGCTCTCCTAGAGGGCATGGGAGAGCGTGGGGTCCTGTGATTGGTGGATATTCAGAGGCACAGGTGAGTGCTCAGGGAAGGCAGCTGTGGGTTGGCTGGCACTTAGAGGCAGGTTTTCTGGAGAGCGTCCACCCCTGACTGGCTCACTTTCAGAAGTGAGAGCCTGACACTGGTTTGCTTTTGAAACCAGCATTCACTACGACAAGCTGTTGTTGATCAAATGAGCACAGTTAAAATGGGTTCTGATGGCTACTTGTTACCATGGCTACAGAACAATCAGGCTTTTCAAAGTTTTTGAAACTTTTTTATTCTAGTATTCTATGAAGGTAGATTCCATGGCAACCGAGTCTGTCTGTTTTATTTACCTTATATCCCTAATACCTACTATAGCACCTGGCACATGCACTATTAAATGAATACACAAATGTTTTGCCAGATTACTGATAATGAGTATTTTTGTTTTAAGGTTTGCCACTATTCTCACAGCATAATAGAGTGGTTAAAAGCATGATTTTATAATCATATAGTCCTGGCTCTGAATTTTGGCTCTGCCATTAACCAGCTTATGGCCTTACCGAAACCCCATTTCGTCATTTAAAAGAAGGGTCGGAGTAGAGAATAACGGTGTCTCCTTCCCAAGGCTCTTCTGAGGATCGTGGACATAATGCCCAGGTTCTAGCATGTTACATGTTCAAAAATATGAATCATGGATAGTACTGCTCGGAAAGTTTCTAAAAGGCTCAAAGAAGACACTTCAGATAATAAAAACCAGGATGATCAGGCTTAGCACTACAGAAAGGCAAAGAGTAAGGTCTGAAATAAAAGACGCCAAGAGGTGCTCCTGACCCAAACCCTCCCAACCCCTTTCCTGCAATCCTCTCAGAACCACAGCCCCCTTACCGCCTGGGTTTTCGTGTCCCCTCACCCGCCCCCTCGCAGGTCAGTCACTCCTGATATTCCCCATGCTAACATCCCTCATGCCTGCGAATACATTAACTGAGTCACATCATTTTCTCCCAAAAGGAATACTGTTCATCAACTGCATTATGCTGATCTATTTATTTAATTTACCTTGTCCAATTCACCTCAACTTATTGTATACCAGAAACCTGAGACAGCAAGACACAGGACAGGTGAGTGCTGAACAGGACACTCAGACACAAAATTGGCCCTGCTGGGGCAGAGGGCTCTAGAGGTCATCCCCTTCCCTCCTCTCTCTCTCTCTCTCTCTCTCTCTCGTACACATATACACACACACACAGGAATACACACAGTGATATTCAGCATCTCCATCTCTAGCTCTTGCCAGTCAGAATCTCTAGTGCCTTTAATTAGTTTCGTGGGCACCAAGGAGCCTCGGGCTGAGTATTTGTTCCTTTGGAACTGTCTGAAAACTGACAAGGCGGTGTGCATCTGCTCACACTGATAGTGAGCTCCACTCCCTCTACGAGGCATCGCCACACGTTATCTGAATTTTGTTATACTGTTATTGTCCTTGGATCTCATTAATACAGGTAAATTAAACTGCTCTCTATGTACAATGTAATAAAGATCACAGCAAGTCCTGTGGGTCTGAATCCTCTCCCTCCCATTTATTAGCTGTGGTACTCTGGGAAAGCTGCCGAAGCCTGCTGAGCTGGCTGCCTCGGCTATGCCCATCTCGTGGAACCACCCTGAGAATGTCAACATCTAAGCCACAGGCCCAGAGCAGGTCCCCATCAGGTAGCAGCTTCAATTATGCAGGGGTACCCAATACTTCCACCCACAGGCTGCCAGAGCCGCGTATAAATGACTTAGGGGAAGAATTTCAGAATAATGAAAACAAATGACTTCGGGGAACAATCTCAGAGGAAACACTGAACCAATGGGAAGATATGTTCTCTTGGAGAACAGGGGATAATTAGGAACAACTGGAACCCACTTGACACTGTGCAGGCCTGGGGTAGAATTGCTATCACATCCCGAAGTTTAGCTGTAAATGAAAACCTTCTGAAGAATTCGGGTGGGCCTCCTGTCAAATCGATCTAAGTGAAAACAGTGCCCGCCACTTACCTGAATTCTGGAAGCACATTCAACATTAGGGAAAAGGAAGCATGCTGAATCGCTGGAGGGCATGCTCTCCGGTGCTGCTGGGTAAGACCTAAAGCTTCCAGGAAGACTCCATGTGCTCCTGCTCTTACAAAGGCACCACCTGGTGGCCGCTACCAGAAATGACAATGCAGCATAAGTCTCTGAACCTCTTCCAGCAACCAATTATTTATTTATTCACTCAGCAAATATTTATTGAGCCCTTATTATGTGCCAAACAAGTGCTAAGTGCTGAATGTACAAAGTAGAATAAAATTCAGTGGCAGCTCTCAGTGAGCTCATTGCCGAGACATCTGTTGAGTGATGGAGTTGCATGTAGCTAAGAGTGAAAAAAGTCCATCCAAGATCCTGGTCTAACTTGGGCCAAGCCCTTTACTCCCTAGGCCCCCTCTCTGTGGGATTCTCATCCTTATCTTGGGAGAACTGTTTGCAAATAAGTGTCATTCCTTTACAGGAGTGCATCTAGATCTTCTACATTATTCCTTCTGCCTCCACCATACATCTTTCCAATGCACCAGGACCAGGTCTCATTCCATTTTCCAAATAAAATTTCCTGCTCAATCTTCTTGACAAGGGCTTGGATTGAGGAGGAAATGTTGTTTGTTTTCTGTTCTGTAGGTTTTCATCGCTTCCCATGACTCAAACCACCTCTGCATGCTTCCCCCTTCATTCCCATGCTTCCGTCTCTCCCTTCGCTTCTGAGAAGAAGCAGGTAAGTGAGGGGCAATGACTTAAGAAATAAGAGGAACATTCCAGTCCTGCTTTTCTCTCAGGTTCATCCCCTGATAGTTCAGACAAACACTTTCAGGACTCTCATTTCAAAGTTTCCCGTGGCACATTATAGTGAATATCCCTTGGGGGTGGATTTGATTTAGGGAAATAGTCAAATCTTAAATGGAATTTCCACTGATGACTCAGATGTGTGACTGGACTGGGCTCCTGTCATCCTGAGCCGGAACACAAGCCTCAGCCATTAAGGAAGAAAATTGACTTCCTTGGGCAGCTCGGAGGCAATGGTGAGAAGGGAGCTCCTCTAAATGCCTTTTGTGCTCTGAGGAGCTTGAGTGAAATAAGTATAACCCCAAGACCCTTGCTTAGAAAAGTTTTGATGTGCAAGTTTTCTCATGGTCACATGGGAAGAGCGCTGGGGAAACCAGGGGCAATGGCAAGTTGGGGGTCAGGGCTCGGAGAGCTGCAAAGGCTCAGGGGAGGCCCCATGCACCTTCTGAAGGTGGGTGGGCCTAAAAGAGGCAGGACACTCTCAATGAGCAGAAGCAGGCTGGAGGTAAATGTGCACGTGGATGAAGGTAAGAGAGGAGGTAGAGTCTGAGCTGGGGCATAAAGAGAGTAAGTTTACGGAGAAAGAATGAAAACGCGCCCACCTAGTGAGCACAGTTACAGCTGTGTTTACCTGCGTGAAACATCTGGGCATTCCCAGCAAGAACAGGTTGTGTAGAAGCAGAAAAAACCTTCCCTTCTCCCCTTCTAGGTTCTTTGGCCAGTCTAATTAAATTGACGTAACACAGATGAACAGGAAGAACAATTAATTTCATATTGTACATAAGGGGGCCCCAAAGATATAAGAGCCAAGGGCAAGGTGGGCAGTTGAGGCTCACGTGCCTCCGGAGCGAAGGAATGGGATGGGGCCTGGGTGACTCACAAGACGATGAGAAGAGCAGATGTTTGGTAATTAGAAGTGCTCCCTGCCAGGCAGATAGGTCATTCAGATAAAGATTTGTTTCTGGTAATGGTTCTCCTTCTGAGCATGCCCTCATCTAATTCTTTTTTAGGTAGTTAAGGGAGAGATAAAAGGATTTTTTTTTCTGAATCTGCTTGGTCTTGATTGCCTTCAGCTCCAAACAGTCCACCTGCCAAAGTGGCATGCTTTGGGGTGGCATATTCAGCTCCCCTTCAATTGTCAGGTACAAAACCAGAACACAGGCAAAACATGGCTGAGTTATGAAAGACCTGGAACACTATTCCGAAACAGTCAGACTTTTCCGCACAGACGAGGGGAAGCACAGAAGACTCTGCAGCAAGCCCTGGCCGGTGGCTCAGCTGGTGGGAACGTTGCCCTATACACCAAAGGGTTGTGGGTCTGATTCCTGGTCAGGGCACATGTCTAGGTTGTGAGTACAGTAGGCAACCTACCAATGTTTCTCTCTCTCTCTCTTTCTCTGAAATCAATAAACATATCCTTGGGTGAGGATTAATAAAAAAGGTTTCTGAGTTAAGGAGGAAGTGATCAAAGTAGATTCTTACTCAGATGTAGCAACAGGGTAGAGGCAGCTTAGGCTGGTGGCTAGGAGAGGCCCTTGGATCTAGTCCGGCCTGAGTGAAAATCCTGGCTTAACCACCTACTGGACCAGTGAGTGACCATAAGAGACTCCATTCCCTCACCTGTAAAATAGGAATAATAATAGTAACAGCATCATAAAGTTCTCATGAGGATCCCATGCCTGGACAGAGTAAGCTCTTAAACGATGGCTTACATGTCCCAGCATTGGGGCGGTAATAGACTGGTGAGAAGAGAGAGACTAGAAGCCCAGAGAGATCACTTAGGAGTCTGTTACGACAGTAATTCTGAAATGGAATAGCAAAGCGCTCAGCCAGGCAGTGGCTTCCTTTCTGCCAGGTAGGGGAAAGGGAGGTTTTACAGGCACAAATATTTCTGAGGAAAGTCAAAAAGGCTTTTGGCAATTGGATAAGGAAAGGGGAGGGAAGGGTCAGGGTGCAGGTGCGGAGGCTGGGCTCTGGGAGAAAGTGCTGCCACTAGCACAGACAGCGAGGGGCGGGAGGGCTCCACATCAGACAGGCTCTGTCTGAGCCTGCACCACACAGGAGGAGAAGACATGAAAGTGGGCTTGTTCTTTCATTTCCTTGGAGTCTCTGTTCTTCCCAAAGATCCCTTCATCAGAGAGGCTTTCCCCCGGCCAGCCTCTGCACACACGGTCTCTCTCCACCCCCACTTCTCCTTCGGAGCTCCTGTAACTACCTGACATGGTATACGTTTGTGTGCTGGTGGTTTTTACTGCCTCACTGCTGGCCCAATAAAACATAGGCGTCAAGAGCAACAGCCTTTGTTTGGTGCGCTCCACAGCCCCAGGAACTAACGCAGTGCCTGGTACACACACAGTAGACACTCAATAAATATCAGTTGTTGTTGTTAAAGGGTTTTCAAGTTGCCCGGCATAGAAAACATTCAATAAACATTAGTGTTTGTTGGTGATTATCTAAAGAATAACTGCAAAAAGAAAGGCAGATGGGAAGTGCTGCACCTTGGACAAGTCACACCAGGAAGAGGAGGGAGAATTAAGAGAGCGGTTGGAGTTACAAAGATTAGAAATGTGGGCCTCCTTTAGGCAGAGAGGTGAGATCGGCCCCCTGGGGAGGCCACACCTCAAGCTATGTAGCCAAAGGCTTTTCCAAGTGTCGATCCTGAACACAGAAAAGGGCCACAACACTAGTTCATCCTGGGGACACGTGTGTAGCTTTGAAAGATGAAGAACTGGTACATTCTGGGAACAAAAAAAGGGAGGTGCTTGGGCTGAGTAAATTTCTGACTCTAAGGAATTGACCCGCAATGACCTCTTTGGCCCAATCTTTCCCTTTCCTCTTATTAGATCATTTGGAAATACAGATTCTGGCAGAGTTCACAGGAGCTCATTTAGCTGGGAGACCAAACATCAAACTAATTAGCAGATTCATAATTGGCTGCTCCAGATATATGGAGATTGCCAGATCAGCTCCTCCAGCAAATAGGCCTACAGTGCATTGAGAAAATTCTTGGCAAACTTATTAACACAACCTCATAGCTTAGTGATATAGTGTTATGCTGCTGGTAGAATAGAAGTTCTACCACTTCTCAGCCTCTCCCAGAAAACGGGTCAGGGCTCGGCAAAGCCACGACGGCCCGAGCACTTCCTCCCAGGCAGCATCAGGAAATGCTCAGGGTTCCAGAATGCTCTCACAAGCACTGAGCACAAATTCCCAAGGCTGTCTTTCAACAGCGGCCAGGATGCTGCTAAATCAGATCGTGAACAAGGGTGAGCTGTGGTGAACTAAGTACCCTGGTGTCCACCCTCAGCCATTACTGAGATTACAATGTCAGCCATCTGCAACCCCCTAATGACAAAATATAATGACCACTGATTCCTTCTTTACAGAGTTCTTGATTTCAGAGCATGAGTAAATAAACGAAGAGGGAATATAAAGATCTATCTCTTCTGTGGCCTTCCTGAAACCACATGCATGGCAATATATTCTTAAAACATGTCTCAGTACACCTAGGAGCAAGGTACATTTCCCCCAAATCTTGGCAACATGAAAAACAACGGGTGCCTATTACTTCCCTGGAGCTCCGCATTGCTCAGAAAGAAGTACTGGTGATGTCCCTGTGGTTCCTTTCTCAGGTGCTGAAAACTCCTAATCAACTGCTTTCAGATTTTTCTTTAATTTCAATCCACCCACAATTGCAAATTCTCACTGACAAGCACAATCATGATTATACTCTAGAAGTACCCAGCGAGACAAATGTGTAAATATATTGGAAACGTTAGATGGAAAATAATGCGGGCCTGTGCAGGAGTCACCTTGAGAAGGAGCACACTAATACCCGGTGTTACCACTGTTCAGACCATTTAAGAGGAACGCATGGTAAAGCTGAGTTTCTTGCTTGGCTCTGCGTCCGACAAACTGCTGGGCCAGTTACTTGACTTGTCTGTGTAAAAACAGTTATAAGGTCTTTGAAAGAATTACATGAGCTAATAGCAAAGGACTTTGCACATGCCGCCTGGCTCATGGTTAGTTCCTTTAGGGATCCCACTGTGGGGGGGGAAGAGTGCTTTTTGTTTTATTAGATTTTGCTTTGTTTTTGTTTTTGTGTGTTGAATGCTGACATTGCATTTACAGAGCAGCCTCTCATTCCAGCAAGATAATGAACTAAAATGACACACACATTCACACACTCCTGCTACAAGCACCTGGAAAAAACAGACATATTTTTAAGTGTGTAGTTAAACCTGCAATAAAGAGGGGGAATTACCAAGTGCCAGAACCAAAGCAGCAACTGAAACCCAGAAGTAAGTGAAGGAATCAACTAGGCAGCTGCCCCTGGGTGGGGGGTGGGGGAGGCGGTACACAGGGAGGAAGAAGGAGTGGAACAAGTATTGATCCAGGGGAGGTAAGGGTTTAGATGTCAACTAGCACAGAGGGACAAAAGGCAAAGCCTGCAGGGCCTGCCCAAGGGAGGAGGCTGCTGCCCGACTTGAGAGCCCTCAAAGAGCTGCAGCCACAGGGGAAATGGGCTGGAAAGCATTCTTCCATCGGTTGTGATCACTTGTCTATCTCTGGCTCCACGACAGCAGAATAAGATGCTCCCTGCAAAATTTAAACCCCAGACCTTAGCCTCTGGACTGTTTGGGATACAAATTCAGGCTACCTGCACACCCCGAAATGCCCAACCTGGGAAATTAACATATAAATCGGTTCCGGGCCGATGACAGGCATGGGAGGAACTGGAGCAAACTCCCACAGCCCCTACTGCAGGCAGTTCCCACAGAACGGTCAGGCCCACTGAGCTCACAAGTTATAAAAACACATTAAGCAGGAGGATTCTAGCCCCAAGAACTAGAAATAGAATCATCTAAAAGAGAATATAATTATGTTTAAAGGGAGAGGAAAACAAATCCTCTGAGATGCCAAAAACACATTTGATAAAATTCAACATTCATCAATTAGTTTTTAAAATTCGTTTTTAAAACCCAACAAACAAGAAAATACTTCTTACAAATCTAAGAATAGAAGGACGCTCTCTTAACCCAGTAAAGGGTGCACCCCAACCAACCTACAGGCAGAGCGTTATAGCTCTCTTCTTTCAAGTCAGAAATGCGACGAGAAGGTTTCTATCACTCCCTCTGTTCAACACCATGTTGAGGGGGTTGGGAAACTTTCTGTAAAGGGCCTGACAGCAGATGCTAAGGCTTTGCAAATGAGAAAGTTGGTGTCCAAGCTAGTCGTCTGCCATTGTAATGCAAAATGAGCCACAGACAATATGAGTGTGGCTACATTTCAATAAGACTTTATTTATAAAAACAGGTGGCATAATAGAAGTCCAAGCCAGTATAGCAATACAAGAAAAATAAGTAAAAATCACTGTAATACTGTGATATAATAAAATATAAACATTTGGGTCTTTGTCCTGGTGATTGACACAGACCTCCTAAAACCCTTGCATTTCCTGAGTGGTAGGGCTGAGAGGAACATCTTTTGTTCATTGTAATCAGCTCCTTTCAACCATACGTGAGTTTATGCCAATAACATGAATCTTGAGGGATGGTGCTGGCTATCAGAGGCGTGGGGATAGGGGCTAAAGATTTTCAATGACCAGTGACATAATCAATCATGCCTCTGTAATGGAACCTCCATAAGACCCTAAATGATGGGTTTGGAGGGCATCTGGTTTGGTGACCACGTGGTGGTGCCAGGTGGCTGTGCCTTGAGAGGACGCAGAAGCTCCGTGTGCTCCCTGTCCCCATACCTTGCCCTATGCAGCCCTTCCATTTGGTAGTTCCTGAGTTGCATATTTTCTAACAGGCCAGTGATAATACGTAAAGCACTTTCCTGAGCCATTTGAGCAAATTATCAAACCCGAGCGAGGGGACATGGCCACCCACAATTATAGCCCATCTGGTCAGAAATATGGGAAACTGGGACTTGCCATTGGCAACTAAAGAGGGGGCAGTCTTGTGGATCTGAGCCCTTGAACCTGTGGGGTCTGGGCTAACTCCAGACGGTTAATGCCAGAATTGAACTAGATCGCAGGATGGCCAGTCTGTGTCCACAGAGAACTGGAAAACCGAAATGTGAGGAAAGCCCCCGCCTTTGGTCAGAAACATTGTGAGCAGAGAAACAGTTTTCCTTTAGCCACAACTTGAAGGGGAAAGAAGATCTGTCATTATGAAAAGGTTATATAGCTATCTGCATAGGAATGCAAGAGTATCCACAGACAAACCATGAAAATTAATGAGAGTTCAAAGAGATATATACAAACAAATGATGTTCCTACACACCAGCAACACCAGGAAAAGATTTAAAAAGATGCCATTAACAACACAAATACAGACAGACTATGGGAGACTTGGGAAAACATTTAATAGAAATAAGTAAAAAGTATAGCAAAAATTATGAAATTCTATTGAAAGACATCTTAAAAACCAAATATACACAGCTATACTATGTCTATAGAAGGTGAGAAGACTCAGCACAATAAGAGAACAAATTTTTGTAATGCATCTAAAAACCAGCTGAATAATTCCAACAAAAGCAAAACAAGGCTTCCACCTCCTGCAGCATAGTTGGAAGTGTCAAGAGCCTAGGGTAGCCGGGACATTCTGAAGGTAAAACTCAACCCGGAACCAGAAGCCCAAAGTAACTAAACTAGAGGAGCGGGAGCACAGGAGACAAGCACACCACTGACAAAGAATGCAAAGCCACGGGACAATCCACGTGTATGTGGCAACGTGACGTACGGCAGTGGTGAAAGCGTTCAGTATATGGAACTGAGACAACTGGACATCCATATGGAAAAAGATAAAAGTAGACTCTAGTGTCATATTATACACAAAAATCAATTCTAGGTCACTGTAGCACATTACATATTGCAATACTGAAAAGAATGTATAGAAAACTTTTTTTATGACATTGGGGTAGAGAGCAGGATTTCATAAACAAGATATATAAAAATGATCACACCATAAAGGAGAAATCGATATAATTGTATTAAAATGTAGCACTTCTGTTGAATAAATGACATCATATGAAATTGAAAACATAAGCCACAGAGCAGAGGAGGTATTTGCAGCCGAGAAAAAATTAGTATCTAGAACATAAATGATTCTTATAAATCATTAGTAAAAAGGCCAATGACGGTAGAAAAAAATGACAGAGGATATGAATGGATGACTTACAAAACAGGAAACTCAGATGGCCACTAACTAGATGAAGAGGTGCTGGATCACACTAGCAAGCAGAGAACTGCAAATTAAAATGATGAGACACAATTCCATGCCAATCAGATAGGCAAAAATTAAAAATCTGATAAACCAGGAGGACAGAGGGAAGCAGTAACTGCTAAAGGAAACGTGAATACCATGGCTTTGGAGAACGGCTTGGAAACATCCACTGAATGGAAGACATGCATATTCTGGAACCTAACGGTGTCTCCTCTAGGTGCTTGCGTTAGACAATCTCTAGCGCCTTTTCCTAAGCAGATATGTACACCCGTTTACTGCAACACTATTTGTAAAGCAAAAAGGTGGCACCATCTTAACCTTCTCTTAGGTGATTGGGTAAATACACTGATTTACTCAAATCCTGGAATGCTATAGAGCAATTAAAGCAGGTCTGCATGGATAAATCTCAAAAGCATCTTAGGGATATGTAATGGGTGTAACACAGGATAATGCAATGGGTGTAAACTTGAGAACGCTCCCTCGGAAAGGCATAAACACACCTGGGAATGAAGCACAGCGATTTTCGCAGAGGCCTGACAACGAGTGAGAGAGGGATGGAGGGCGGCAGTGAGGGAGGGCCGTGTCTAAAACCCTATGTTGCCTCCGGCAGGACCAGCCCTGTCTGGTCTCATCCACCTCAGCTGCTGGATTCGATGCCAACAAGTGACTCTTTCCTTCATCCAAAAATCAAAGCCTCCTACAAAGAATGAGTATTTGTCAGCCTTGAAAATATTCAAGAGAATGGGTCATAAGCCCCGAAGGTAACTTAAAAAAGAAGGGTTCCGGAAATGTTTGGTGCAATAGCAATATCAATGGAGGTATCAAAGGATTACATCTATCACAAGGTCACCACTTTGAAGAGATGGATTTGAAAATCCATCTATAGGGTAAGTCTGATTTTTTTTTAAATTCGGCAGCAGCAACCAAAGTCGTTCCTCTCCTGGCTGTCACTGTTTCCCAATATGGAAGTCAACACACCGCACCCGAGAGGGCCCTGGCAGTGGGCGGGGCGCCAGCGTTATAAACGACACCACCTTCTCACAAAGAATATGCCATTCAACACAAAGCTCACACGGTGGTTCCAAATTATTGCAGATCCTCGCACCAGCCAAGGGGGATTCGCCTAGGTATATTGCTCAGAAAATGGGAAAACTTGTTAATCAAACACTGAACCCCATGGGGCAGCAGAAAGGAAACACTATTTTCACAGCGGGATCAGATCCAGCAGCTGCAATAAGGCCAGAGCACACAGAGGGAACCGCGGAGGAATCAGAGAACCTGACCAGCATGGAGTGAGGCATTCACGAAAGGCCGCCTGCATCATTTCTGAATGGTTCGCCCTCAAAGCCAGTTAACGATCAGGACAAAGGCCCGAAAGGCCCTATCTCTCTCGGCAGACAAGAATTCTTTTGTCGGCTGTCAGTTGATCATACAGAGCCTTCGTTATGTTTGCAACATACACTGAAAGATATTCGACAGAGCACAGACCTGTTTGTTCGTGAACATCGACTTACTTCTCGAGTATACATGGAGTGCCTGCTGTGCCCAGGCGCTGCGCTGGTCGACAAATGTGAACCGAAACAGCCACCTCCCTGCCCTCATCAAGACCGTGGTAAATGAACTACAATGTTCACAAAACAAATGAAAAGTTTCTTCTAATAAGGTTTTAATTTCCTCCTCCTTTGCCACTATATGAACCTGCCTACAAAAGGGCTCCTACTTACCTACTTACCTTTTAAATCTGGGAGATTACACACTCCCTATAAACTGCCACGCGTTGAGATCTCTGTGTTAATGGTTCCTGGATATTAGAACTGATAAAATGAAGTCATTAAAATGTACTTCGCTTTATTAAAAAATGTAGTCGTGCTTTATTTTATAGACCTAGTTGGTGATTAACTTGACTTACTTGACAGGGGACATACATTAGTAATAATTGCTAAAATTTATTTTTGCTGATGCTATGCTATGCCAAGCACTGGTAAGGGCTTTCCATTCAACTCATTTAATCTTCACAGCAGCCCAGAAATGTGGGCATTATTTTTATCCCCAATTTACAGGCAAGGAAGATGATACAAAAAAGGATTTGCAAATTGCCCAAAGTCACTCAGCTAGTAAGTGGTTGATTCAAATTCTGGTCCAATTCTTTACCACCACACAAAATAGCCTCAGAAATAGACCAATAAAAATGGATGGAGGTGAAAAATCATAACTCCCAAAAAGAGCTGCAAGTTTTAGGGGTTTCTCCTAAGAAAACATCCCAGATTATAAAACATGGTGAATAGCTCCTGTTTTGCAGACCTGTTTAAATAGCAAAAGGAGAAGGAAAAACTAGAGGAGCCTAAAAATCCAACGGTACAGGAATTAAGTTATCTAAATAAACTATTTTCATATCTTCATAAAATATGCCATTAAATATATTTAAAAAGGATATTTAGTATCAAAGGAAATGTTTATGACATTCTTTAAAGTTCAAAGAGCAATGTACAGAATTTATTAAAATTATAAATAATATCTTTCTTGTTATAAAAGAAAAATAATATCCATATGTGTAAAACTAGCTGAAATATACAATAAAATTTTAATAATAGTTATGTGTGAGTTGTCAAATTAATAAAAAAATAATAATTAATAAAATAAATTATTTTAATTTGTTAACTTTTGCCTGTCTAAATTTTAAACTTTATAAAGCAGAAACTTTTTAAAAAAGATTTTATTTATTTATTTTTAGAGAGAGGGGGAGGGAAGGAGAAAGAGAGGGAGAGAAACATGAATGTGTGGTTGACGCTTGTACACCCCTTACTAGGGAGCTGGCCCACAACCCAGGCATGTGCTCTAGACTGGGAATTGAACTGGCAACCCTTTGCTTCACAGGCCCATGCTCAATCCACTGAGCTAAACCAGCCAGGGCAGCAGATACTTTTTAAATAGTCAATTCAATGTCAAATGTCAGCATATGCAAAATTAATGTTAAAGACTATTTATAAAATCTCTTGTATTACATAAATGTTATTGGCCTTCAAATCTTTTTGGTTGTTTTCTCCAGTCACTTAAAAAATTGGGGCATGTACTTCTAATACACGGATATTTAGTTATTTTTGAAATTACATATACTCTCTAACCTTATATACGTTTTAAAATTTCATAGCATAGAATTTTTTAAATAAAAAGCAGTTCTAACATTGTATTCTCATATCCTAATGGATTATCACATGCAGACCCTGAGTACCAGCAGAGCGGAAACACACCGTGTCATCAAAGTACTAGCAATAAATGACTACGTTACACAGAAGAACTGAGTGTCATCACTGGGGAAGCACAAAAGCTTCCATAGAAAGAAAAATTCAAAGGTAAGGATGACTTCAACAGGCAAAAGTGATGTGCACGCACAAGTTTCTGAGCAAACGTTATTTCCTCCAAACTGCTGGTTTTCTGTTCGACCCCCAGAATTGCCTTCAAAGCCAGATTCTACTCACATAAGCTACCCTGAAGGGGGGCGGGCATGAGTGCGACAGAAGCAGGAAAGCCAGGGCAGGTAAGAGGGCACAGGGTGCAGAGGAGAGGAGTGGGGGAGAGACGGTGACCCTCTGCATCAGGAAACAGTCACCGACAGCTTTCCAGTGTTACAGAAGGGGGTGAGAATTTCACTTTGGAAAGAATCACTGGGCCCAGTGTATGGGATTGAAAGTAGGACTGGAGACAGATAGTAATTAGGAGAAAGTAATAGTGGTAGTGGGAAAAGAAAGATATCGAATAGGGGAAATATTCTGTGTGTGAATGTCTGATTTAGAGCTCAAGGACTTTGGAATTGAGGGTAGAGGAGAAGAACAAAAGTGGACCTGGACCCTAGGATCAGACAAAAATAGAGAGGTCACAAGAAGGAGCTGTCTGGGGGAAGGAAAATACAAACTTTGGCTTTGGTTACATGGAATTTGTTGAATTCAAGGTATCCATTCACCTATTGGTTGAAATATGGGGCTTGACATGTAGACCCCTTAAAAAGGGGTGGTGTTCTACTTACTTAGTGTTAGAGGAACATGAGCATCCTTATACAAATTGGTAAGAGGAAGAAAGAAAATGCAAGAATGAAAAGCAGAATAATAGAAGGATAATGCTCAGGAAGAGGGAGAAAGGGGTAGAGGGGAGAATCCTTTAACAAAAAGGTAGACAATTTTTTGATAAAAGAAGAAAAAAACTTATTAAAAATTAAGTGGAAAGGAGATCAAATGAGAGAGCTCTTTTAGATCTCCTTGAGATCAGGAAAATAGGAATCAAGGTCATCTGTTAAGTCCTGGGATGTGAAGTACAGCACAGGAAATACAGTCAATAATATTTTAATAACTTTGAATGGTGCCAGGTGAGTGCTTGAAATATCAGGGGGACCACTTTGTAAAGTGTCAATATATGATTGTCTAACCACTATATACTGTATACCTGAAACTGACACAGATGGATATTGAATATAAAATGGAATTAAAAATAAAATGAGTGAATGAATCATAAGACAATATTGCAATAACTATGTATGGTGCCAGGTGAATACTGGACTTAATGAGGGGATCACTTCATAAGTTACAGAAATGTCTAACCACTATGCTGTACCTGAAACTAATATAACATTGAATGCCAGTTGTAACTGAAACATAAAAATAAAAATTGAAAAAGAAAAAGACTAAAGGGAATTTGAAGGGAGGAAAAAGGTTCTACAACTACCAAAAGGTGAGTCAATATGGGGTGTGCGCATACACATGTACATAGAACACACATACCCTTTGATTAAAATACTTTTTAAGAAACTGTACATAACTCAAAGGCGTCTACTTCTAGTATATATTTTAGGTTTTTCTTCCACGTTAAAGTCTTCTTAACATGAATAATTGCTATCTTTGCATATAAGACTGTTTCAAGATAGTGTGCAGGGGGTGGGATGTAAACAAGCAACAAAAAGTTCATTTGCCTGAACTTCTGTCACGGCACTTCTACGATAAGGAGGCAAGACTTGGTAGAGAAATATTAATATCTTATAAGGCCCTGAAACACTTGGTGATTAATTTTTCAGCAGGAAGAAGGTTTTATTCCTGCAGTAAGAATAGTTAATGCCACCAGGGCATGGGGTTGGGGGGGAGCCAAGGTGAGAAAAGGTGTGTAGCAAAGAGGAAGCATGGTCACACTTGAATTCCTACGCCATGGAGCCCATCCCAAAAGGAAGATGGCGGGGTCTAACAAACATTGGGTTGGCCAAAAAGTCGGTTTAGTTTTTCCATAAAATAAAAGATGCATTTTTCATTTTCACCAATAACTTCATTGACTTGGATATTTTGAGTATGTCAGCTATCTCCCACATGGTAGAACATTGAATGTTCTCAATTAATGTCTCGACTTGATTGCTATCAACTTCAACTGGTCTACCCAACTGTGGAGCATCGTCCAGCGAGAAACACCCAGCACTAAATTTCATTAACCACATGTTCAATCAGTCACAGCACCTTCTCCATACACTGCACAAATATTTATTTTTGCATTTCAGTTGCATTTTTACCTTTCTTGAAATAATAAAGCATAATATGATGAAAATGTTGCATATTTCTTCTATTGTCAATATTAAAATGGCTATGCAAAAAATTCACCAATTCTGATAAGTTATTTTTTTAGTTCATGCTGATATGACAGCTGTCACAACAATCTAACAAAACTTTTTTGAATAAACTTAGAGACAACTACAAGAGCCAACTTACAGAAAACAAACAAACAAACTTTTTGGCCAACCCATATAAGGTAATCTGCTGCCACTAGGACTGGTTCTTCCAGACAAAAGGAAGGAAAGCCTGCTTCATAATACCAAGCCAGGGCTTAAATTTTTCCTGCAATCAGATATAAATCAGATATATTAATCAGATATAAAACTCTTTAAAGGCAGAAATAGCAGTTCACTTAACAAATATTTCTTTAACACTTATGTTCCAGACACTAAGCTCAATGATGGGGAGAGAGAAATGATTGGCTACTTGTATTAACTATCTATTGCTGTGGGGTGGGGCCAGGAGGTGGGGACTACTCCAAAACTCAGTGGCTTCAAATAACAAACAATTGTAATCTCAGTTTCTGAGTAATTGATTCTGGCTCAAGGTCTCTGTGATGGGTGTCCCCAAGAATACTCCCAGGTTCAGGGATCACTAGGAGGGTTCACAGGACTCACACATAATATTACTCATGAATTATTACAGCAGAAGGATGTAAGGCAAAATCAGCAGAGGGGAATGGTGCATGGAGTTAAGTTTGTAGGAAACCAGGCACAAGGTTCCAAGAGTCCTCTGCCCATGGAGTCACACAGAACAGCCTTAATTCCTCCAACATTGAATTATGACAACACTGGTGAATTGCTGTCTACTAGGGAAGCTCATTATAGACTCAGTGCCCAGGGTTTCTACTGGGGCTGCTCACATACACATCCTCTGCCTACCGCATACCAAAATTCCAGACTCCAAGTTAGAAGCAGGTGCTTATCATAAATACTATTGTTTGCACAGTTTGGACACAACAAACCACTCATCATCAATTAGAGAATGAAGGGAACCCTCCCTAAGTCCAAGTTCCCAGATGTTATTAAGAGCCAATCTTATAAGTGGGCCCTTAGGAGAACAGCAGCCTCAGGCCTGCTATGTTAATTCTTTTCTCCACAGTGTCTCAGGAGGCTGCAGTCAAGGCTGTGGGCTGGGGCTTCATCATCCGAAGCCTTGACTAGAGCTGGAGAGCACACTTACAAGGAAGTTCACTCCCGTGACTGGAGGCTGAAAGGTCTTCACTGTATGGGCCTCTGCACAAGGCTGGCTGCCCGAACATCCTCCACATATGGCAGCTGGCATTCCCCAGTGAGTGATCCGAGAGAGGAAGAGTATGCCAAAAATGGAAACTGTAGTCTTTAATAAGTACCTCAAAGTGAAATACTATTCCATCTGCTCTTGGTCACAAAGACCAACCCTACCACACTGTGGGAAGGGGAGGGGAGTAACAAACTCTGAATGACAAGAGGTAGGGATCACTGGGGGCTGGCTGTCCTGGAGGCTGCCGACCATAGCTCCAACCTCTGGCTCCCAGTGATTCGCATCTCTCTTACATGTAATAATACTAAGCCCTCACATGGTGCCTAGAAGTCTCATCCCATCATAGCATCAGCTCCAAGTCCAGATCCTTATTATCCCCCAAAAAGTCTAGGTACAGATGAGGATGCTTGAGTGCAGCCCCTGAACTACGGATCCTTGAATACAATTTCTCTCAATCTGTAGACATGTGCAATTAAAGCAACAAGTTGTCTGTGCCCACCCACTCAACATTCGGTGGGGGACGAGCAGAGGATACCTGCTACAGACACTCCTGCTCACTAAGGGGGAAATGGGACGCCTGTAGAGGCAACAATGCTGAAATCCCACCAAGCAAATGTGTTGAGTTCCTTGACTAGGTCTTGCGTTAAAGTCTCAGAATAATTCCCTGTGACCCTTCACTCTCTGGACTCTTCGTTTCGGCCTCTTGCTCATCCTTCCATTTTCATTAAAGGCAGTGTTTGCAGCGGACTAGTTTTCTCAGCCTGTTTCCTACTTGGTGATACTCGGGGGTCCAAATGTCCCTTTTCATTTTGTCTTCTCCATGTTCCTTTCATTTCAAGCTGATGGCATCTCTTCAAGTATAACTCTCTATAACTTTGAGTGTCTTCTATGAACATTTTTAGGGTTCATTCCATTGGACAAAAGCTATACCCACAATCTCTTTGCAGTGCTCCTTCCTCACTTTGGGCTTTTGCTGAGGGACAATGCCCTTGAGCTTCCAAGAAGCCTTGTTTGATTGGGAGGATCTATAAGGAAAACCATTAATCTCTTTAGAAGACCATTTGGCTGACTGCACAGTACTCTGAGACACCATCTTTAATTTGGGGGATCTTAAGAAAAGATTTTACAGTTACATTCTTCACTTCTTGTTTGGAACTTGTTTTCCTAAAAGTGCCCCAAATTTGATCTTTGCTCAGAAGCCATTTCTTAATTTTAGCATCATGTGCCATCTGGAGAGGATGGAAATCTTCAAAAACAGCAAGTCCTGGCTGTTTTTTTGTCTACTTCTGCCTTCAGTTTATTTTTTTCTCGAAATTTTACTATAAGCAACAAGAAAAAAAATAGAAGGCATTTTCAACACTCTGGTTAGAAATCTCCTTAACTATATTATCTAGTTCGTTATGTAAATTTTCTACTTTCCACATTACTGCAGGCAATGGTATTGATGAAATTTTTGCTGCTATATAACAAAGACTCTCCCTTTTCCAGTTTCTAATACAATTTTCCTCGTTTTTCTTTAAGCTTTCACTGGAAGCCTCCTCAATGTCCAAACTTCTACTGACAATGTATTCAAAGCACTTTAAGCTGTTATTAACATGTTCCTCAAAATCCTTACAGCTTTTCCACACTGCACACTGCCTAGATTCAAAGCCTCTACCACAGTTTAGTTTTCTGTTATGTCAGCACTCCATGTCTAGCATCCAAAATCTTACTAGTTTTCTACTGATGCACAATAAGTTACCCCAAAACTCGGCACTTAAAACAACAAGGATTTATTGCCTCACATGGTTTCTGAGGGTCAGAAATTGGGGAGCATTTAGCTGGGTAGATTTGGCTTAGGGTCTCTCAGGAAGTTGTAATTAAGCTGATGGCAGGGCCTGTAACATCGAAAAGCTCAACAGGAAGAGGATCTGCTTTGAAGCTCACTCACCTGGTTGCTGGCCAGCCTCCGTTTTTTTATTAGCTGTTGCCACATGAACTCCTCTCCATATAGTGCCCAACTCTCTTCATAACAGGGCAGCTGGCTTTCCGTAGACTGAGTGATCCAAGAGAAAGAGCTCAGTCTTTTATAACCTATTCTTGGAAATGACCTATGGTCGCTTCTGTTATAATCTATTAGTCCAGGGCATGAACACCAGGAGGTAGTCATGGGGTAGTGACCATCTTGGTGGATGGCTACCACATTTTCTATTTGGAAATCTAATGAGAGAATAGATACCAACAAATATTTACAATGAAATTTAATAAGAGCCATAAAAAAGCATATAAGACATCAGCACCAGCTGCCCCAGGGGAGTCAGGATGAGTTGACAGAGGAGGCTACGTTTACTTTGGGGCCCGAAGGGATGAATGATCCTCTGCCTGTGGAAGCCCTCAGCACATCTCTCTGTGGCATATCCCACCTGCCTGGTGTATCTGATAACCTCAGAGCTCTTCCTGAAAGCAAGTAGGGAATGGCTTAATTTAATACCAATATTTTCTGATGACACATTATCATTTAATAGATAAATCAAAAGCATAATGGCAGATGACAGATGCTATGCTTGGAAATGCTTCATCTAAAGGTCAAAAGTTATTGGGGGGGATGATGAATAAAGTGAAAATGCACAGCTTGATAACAAATGAGAGAGTCAGAATAAATGTCCATAATTTAATAATGCACATAACTATTCAACATGTAACAGCGATTATTTAAATAAGAAGGCAAGAAGAAAGACATGGAGAAAGAAACGCTAACCAAAGGACCCTTCACATGAAACAGATGCAAGAGTGGATTGAAAAGTAGGTCAGGCAAGGATGCTGAAATATTAAAAGCTACTTTTTTCCTCATTATCAGAGTGATACAACCTCCTTATAAAGATCTATAAACTATAATTGAACATAAGAAAATCACCCATGGCCCCAAATTCTAGGAATAACCACTAATTGGATTATTTACTGTCCCCTTTTAGACTGCCGATAAATAAGTGGAGATATAGCCCTGGCTGGTGTGGCTCAGTGGAGTGCCAGTCTGCAAACCAAAGGGTCACTGGTTTGATTCCCAGTCAGGGCACATGCCTGGGTTGTGGCCAGATCCCCAGTAGGGGGCACATGAGAGGCAACCACATATTGATGTTTCTCTCCCTTTCTTTCTCCCTCACTTCCTCTTTCTAAAAATAAATAAATAAAATCTTTAAAAAATAGGTAGAGGTACATAAATACATACTACACATGCACACATAATTTTGGAAATACATAATTTTGGAAGTATGTCATTTTCAGAAATGGCTCTGTTTTTCATGAATATAAAATTAACACATCAAAGTTAAATTCATATATGGGTAATGCTTTTAAAGTCTAAACATTATGAAGAGATATGAAGTAGAAAGCAAAATTCATCTGTAACTCTTACTCAGGGATAAAACAGTTTACTGTTAACATCTGAGTTTTTTTTACAGACATTGTCAATGAAAATATGATTTTGATGCAAAAATAGGTTTGGGTGTTTTGTTAACTGCTTCTCTCATTTATAAGTGCATGGTGGCTCCCTTCCTCTGTTAATACAAGCACAGCTACATTATTTTTAATGTATGTACCATCCAGAACAGGTATGTACCATAACTTACTTAACCAACACCCTACTGAGCTCTGTGCCACACCCAACTTTCCACAGTTGGCAACAAGGCTGAACACTTACACCTCCGTACAAACATCTTTACATACTCATCTGTTGTCTCCTCAGAATAAACTTCTGCAATTAGATCTGCTGTGTCAAAAGACACTCGCTTTTTGAGAATGTTTGTGCATATTCCTGCACATTCCACCATATATTTTATACCAGTACACACATATAGCAAGAATTTAAAATGTCTCCAGCCACCACCTTCACCACTACAGAGTCTCAATTTTCATTCCTTCAGACACGAAAGACAAATTAAGACAATACATTTTCAAATGTTTAAAGGCCATGTGAACATTTTCTTTGTTAATTATGCTTTGTTGGCTTTTGCCAAATTTTCACAACGTGTTCATTTTTTTTGTACTGATTTGTAAGTGCCCTGCCACTCAAATGGGCATCTATCCATACTTCTAAAAGCCCCGTAGCAATGCCTTACCAGCAGAACATAAATAAGAACCCACAGAGGCAGTACATGGTTGAACCATGTTCAAATTTTCCTGACTCCGAAGTTCAGGCACTGCCCACTGTGACGCACAGGATACTGGTGCATCTTCAGGACTGAAAGCAGGTGCTCCCAAACTGCTGCTCGTTAAATCACCAGGGGGGCTTTTAAAGCTCCTGGGGCCCACTTCTCAGCCCCAAGTTAGTTCAACCAGACACAGCTCTTCTGAGGATGCCTGGGCGATTCTAAGGGGCAGTCACGTTTGAGGACAACTGACTGAAGATTTCATCCCCCGGCAACTGGTACTGCTGCTAGCTCCCTGCCCTGAGCAGCCAACCCCCTCCCAACAGCCCTTGCTCGTGTCTTTTCCTGGGCCTGCTGCATCCTATGCCTGGAGGATGCGAAGGTGGCCCAGGTCCAGTGTTCCCGCTGGGTAGGATGAGGCCTTACGACCACAAGGCAGCCCATCTTCTCCTGCCCAATCCTGCCTCCTTCCCTTCCCCACAAGCACTGACCCTGAGAGATTCCCTAAGCATGACCTCAGGGGCTGCCTCCTGAAGGAACCCAACCAGTGTCACATACTATATGGAACTTCCCCTAAAACACAGGAGGCAAACACAAGGCCTGCAGGCTGAATCCGGCCCTCCACCTTGTTTTATCTGGCCTGGCACCTTGTTTCTACCTGGCAGTAGCACCGAGCTCTCACTTAACTGTTAAGGAGTAGTTACATGTATACAGTCCTAAAATTACATTCGGCCCTTTGAAGGCAACCACGGAGCTGATGTGGCCCCCAGTGAAAGCGAGTTTGACACCCCTGCAAAGAATAAACTTTCCCTAAAGAATAAATAAAGCCTTCTTCAAAGCCCTGACACAGCTGAAGGTAGTTATCAAAACCTCCCTTCTGGTGGTGGTCTTGTTTAATGAGCAGAGTTTCTGAGTGGAGCGCTGAAAAAGTTTCGGAGGTAGTGGTGACGGCTGGAAGAACTTGAGAATGGAACTAATGCCACTAAATTGTACATCAAAAACGGTTAAAATGACAGATTTTGTGTTGTATATATTGTACCTTCACTTTAAAAAATGAATAATGTAATATTCTAAAAACCACTGAATTGCAGACTTTAAATGGGTGATTTGTTGATAAGTGAATTATATCTCCATGGAGCGGCTTAAAAAATCCTCTCACTGCAGTGTGGATGACATGGTGGCCAACAAAGGAGCAAAATAGTAGCCTCAGCTCTATTAATTCATATAACAATGACAATATTTTTAAGCCCTCATCGAGGAGTTTTCTTTCACCCATTGCCTCATTCCCTAAAATACGGAAACAAAACGCTTATTGATTTGTACTTTATGTATCTTTGATCAGCAGTACTTCAGGATTTATGTGCTGAGTGGTACAGAGAAAACAAGAAGCAATTTCTTGGGCCAGCTCCCAGGGTTGAGAATATTTAAAGACTACTTGAGGGCTAAGATATTGGCAATGTCACTTCGGTTTTGCAGTTGTACAAGTGTTCAATGTAATGGAAGCACAAGCTCACGCATACAGAAAACCACCACAAGGCCAGACAACAGACCATTCCTAAAAGAGAAGCAAAACAGGCTTATTTATAATGACAACAGTGGGCCAAAGACAGCAGTGTCCAGAAAATAACAGATGCAAAAATCTATCTCCCCAGGAAACATACAGTCCGCCGCCTCTCCTCCAGGCCTTGTAAGGTGCTTCACATTTGCAAACTCTACCACAATTATCATCATTAGCCACCCACCCCCCAAGGAGCCCAGAAGTTTCCATTTTTTGAAAGACTGACAAGCCTTTTATATCAATGTATGCCTTGTCTTAACAAGAGACCTCCAATCAATAAAGGCCAGACCTCCAATACGGGTAGCTGTCATTTAAAGCCTGTGGTTTCTGCTCTTGGCCCTCCACAATCAATGAATGACCAGAAACCAGTTTGATGGTATACACTGAAAGGCTTAATAGTGAAAGAAAACACACACGTCAAAAATGCCACCCGAAGCATAATGAAAAAACAAAACAAAACAAAACACTGAATTTGGAGCTAGGAAACTTGAACTTCTGCCTTAAAAATCTGCTGCTTGCAACCTGTAGGGCCCTGAGCCAGTTGATGAACCACTCTGAATCTCAGTCCCTTTGTCTGCAGTATGGGCTTAATGGTGACATTTGTGCTGCCTGCCTCACAGAATTGTTGTGAGGTCCAATGAGATTGATGGATGTCTAAACACTTCAAAAACTAAAGTTCTATACGAATGTGATAGAGTACTATATACTTCTAATCCCTGAACAGCTCTAGAGAAACACAGTTTAGAGCCATTTTAGTGTAGCATAGCTACACTAAATATGAAAGTGAATATGAGAGTTTAAATATGAGAGTGAGCAAATGAATTCCACTGAGGAAAAAATATTCATCCAAGTTACCTCTTCTGGCATCCATTTCATAACCCATTTGAGATCAAACTGATTTTCTTGTGGAATCCACAGACCAGGGTGTAAAAGGAAATAAGAGTTAGAATGTATCTTTAATTGAGACTGATAAAAATCACTCCCATCTGAAACTCCAGAGTTCATTTGGTTTGCTGTTTCTGTTGCTGTGCGTTACTTTTGTTTATTACCATAGAAAGCACTGACATATAAAATATACTCAGTTCCTTTTGGGGCTTGGGCACACCTATTTTTTTCCCTAGAAAAGATCCTGGAGAGAACTAAATTTTTTTACAGCACTGTCCAACTATTATCTAGTGAATTTTAAAGAAATCCTGTGAAGTGAGACAATCATCATCAACCTGCTGATCTTAGATTCCACAAATGTATAACCTCTGACATTTCAAAGTCGGGGGCTTATTTTTTTCCCACTGAGTGAAGACTTAGATTGGGACCCATACGTGTTCCAAATTTAGCAGAGCCGCAACCACTAGAGGCGGTTGCTTGACGACTGCCCGCATTTGTCTGTTGCCTCCAGGTTGCCAGGAGAGGCCCCCGGCAGAGCCAAAAAGCAGTCAAGTCAGACACAAACAACTGACCGAAACATGGATCCTGAGATAGAGGCAGAACTAGATGGTGTTCGTCTTTCAAACACTTTTTCTTTAGGATGGCCTGACGGGGGAAAAGGAGAAATCAGGATATATTCTGAAAAGTTAAGTCATTTGTGGTATTCAGGCCCTGAAGAATTAATCAACTTTGCCCTGACCAGTGTGGCTCAGTTGGTTAGAGCATCATCCTATATACTGAAAGGTTGCAGGTTCAATTCCCGGTCAGGGCCCATGCCTGGGTTTTGAGTTCAGTCCCATCGGGGTGCATACAGGAGGCACTTCTCACATCAGTGTTTCTCTCTCTGGGATCTATAAATATATCCTCTGGTGAGGATTTTAAAAAGAATTAATCAACTTTATTATTTTTTATAAGGACCTAGTAATCATCAGAAATCAGGATAGAAGGTTTTTAATCTTAAAATAATTTTTAAAATCTTTGGATGAATTTTTATTTTATTATCTTATTACTTTTTATTTTATTTTATTTTTAAAGTGTTTTTTATTGATTATGCTATTACAATTTTCCCAATTTTCCCCTTTTATCCCCCTCCACCCTGCTCCCCCAACCCTCCAGCATTCTCCCTGACCCTGCTTAGTTCATGTCCATGGGTCGTACATATAAGTTCTTTGAGTCCTCTGTTTCCTATACCATTTTTATCTCTTCCCATCTATTTTATGCATACCAATTATGTTTCTTCTTCTCTGTACCTTTTCCCCCCTATTCCTACCTTCTCCTTCCCCACTGAAATCCCTCCATGTGATCTCGATTTCTCTGATTTTGTTCCTATTCTAGTTGTTTGCTTAGTTTTTGTTTTTCTTTTCTTTTAGGTTCATTTGTTGATAGTTGTGAGTTTGTTGTCATTTTACTGTTCATAGTTTTTATCTTCTTCTTTTTCTTAGATAAGTCCCTTTAACATTTCATATAATAATGGCTTGGTGATGATGAACTCCTTTAACTTGACCTTACCTGGGAAGAACTTCATCTGCCCTTCCATTCTAAATGAAAGCTTTGCTGCATGGAGTAATCTTGGATGTAGGTCCTTGCCTTTCATGACTTGGAATATTTCTTTCCAGCCCCTTCTTGTCTGCAAGGTTTCTCTTGAGAAATCAGCTGATAGTCTTATGGGAACTCCTTTGTAGGTAACTATCTCCTTTTCTCTTGCTGCTTTTAAGATTCTCTCCTTATATTTAATCTTAGATAGCTTAATGATGATATGCCTTGGTGTGTTTCTCTTTGGGATTCTCTGAGCGTCCTGGACTTCCTATAAGTCTATGGGGTTTTTTTGTTTGTTTGTTTGTTTGTTTTTTGCCAGATTGGGGAAGTTTCCCTTCATTATTTGTTCAAATAAGTTTTCAATTTCTTGCTGTTGTTCTCCTTCTGGCACCCCTATAATTCAGATATTGGAACATTTCAGGTTGTCCCAGAGGAAAAGTGAAGTCTCTTCACTTTTTTAAATTCTTGTTTCTTCATTCTGTTCCAGTTGGATGTTTATTTCTTCCTTTTGCTCCAAGTTGTTGCTTTGAGTCCTGGTTTCCTTCCTGTCACTGTTGGTTCCCTGAATATTTTGTTTTATTTCATTTTGGGTATCTTTCATTTGTTATTTCATTTTTTGACCAAGTTCAATCACTTCTGTGAACATTTTGATTACCAGGGCTTTAAATTCTCCATCAAATAGGTTGGCTATCTCCTCATCACTTAGTTTTCTTGCTGAAGTTTTTCTCTGTTCTTTCATTTGGGCCCTATTTCTTTGTCTCAGCACACCTGTAGGGGGGCAGGGCCTTAGGTATTCACCTGGGCAGGGCACCCCTCCTTGCTGTGCTGCAGCACTGCTTGTGGGGGAGGGGCCAGAGAGGGCAGAATTAATCAACTTCAAAACAAACAAAAATTTCAACCTACCAGCTTCTCTCTTCTCTTCAGTATCAGACTCCTCAAGAGAACAGCCTACACTACAGCCCCTGCCTCCATTTACTCACCACACACTGAACAGTTCTCTCAGCAGTCACCCACCATGACCGTGTGATCCACATCCAGGCATCTTCCGTGAATATTTCCTGACCTCCCTGTGGCATGCAACATACTGACCACTCCCTTTTCTGGAAACAGCTTCTCCTCTGACTCATCTGGTACAATACCCATCCCAGCATTCTGCCTGCCCCACCTGGCTCTACCCCCTACTCCGTTTTCCTCTCCCTGGTGTCCTCCTGGTTCTTGGCTGCCTAAGCCCCCTGACCTGTGCTTTGGGCATCCTCCACTACCCTCACTCCCTGGGACCTCTGAGCTCTTCTGCAGCTCTATGTCCAGCTGTATATGACAACTCTCAACCACCTCTCCCTTCAAGATCAAGACCACATTTCCAATTGCCTGGCCATATTTCCATTTGTTCCCTCACCACCTTATATCCAAGAAGAAAACCACCAGCTTTCGTACAAAAACAAGCTCCTACTCCTAGCTTTCCAAGTTTTGTTATTCTTCCCATTTCTCACTTTCAAAGCAATCCTTCTACTTCACCTACATTTGTAAGTTTCCAAGTCCCACAAATGGCTCAGATGTCCCTCACAACCAATACTTCTTTTGCAGTCTCATGCAAAGATATTGCAATAACTGCTGACATGGACTCTTGTTAGCAGTATCTTCTGACTCTCAAAAAATTCTGTATCACAATACCAGATGATTCTTCCTGAAGTAATGTGTGTGTCCCAGCTCTGTTCAAAAATGCCAGTGCTCCTGCTTTTCAAGCCCAGATTCTTCATCCTAACACCTAAAGCTCTCCCTAATCCAGCTTTATCTCTGCTAACACACTAGGTCACAATGTTCAGAGGAGTTTGGGTTCCTACCTGTTTTCCTAAACTTGCCTTAAAGTTTCCAGCTCTATCTGAAATGCTCTTTGAGCCCTACATCCCCCGACCCCTAGCCTAACATCTCCACTTGTTAAAGTTATATCTTTCTTCAACACCTAGCTCAAACTACTTCCACAATGAAACATGTCCTGATTTCTCCTGCCCAAAATGCCTTGTACACAAACACATTTTGCCCCATTCCTGGGGCTCCTCACCTGGCCTATAACAAGGAAGCACACATTTAATTTCCTGTTACATTACAAGTCTCCCCAAAGGGAGAGGGCTCAGAATCATGGTTTGTTAAAAAGAGCATAAACTTGGAAACCAAAATAACCAGAATATGTTTTCTATTGCACTTAGCTAAATGACCCTGAATCTCTCTGATTTTAGTTTCTTCATCTGGAACAAAAACCTATGGTAATCACTGTGAATTTACTTGCTTACAGAGGGGTGGGCAAACTATGACCCACGGGCTAAATCCAACCCTTTACCCATTTTTATAAATAAAGTTTTATTGGGACACAACCATGCCCATTCATTTCTGTACTGTCTATGTCTGCTTTTGCACTATAATTGTAAAGCTGAGTAGCTACAATAGAGACCACATGGCCCACTAAGACTAAAATATTTACTATCTATCCCCTTCTTTTTCTCCAAATCACTATATATAAGATGGAGAGGGGGTATAGTTATCAATATCTTCCAAACTTCCATGAATCTAGGAGTGCAGGGGTTAATTGGGTTCCACTAATTAAATACATTCATGCAAAGAGTCTAAAAGGTAGAAGTAAGATGGGGGGGGATTGCTGTTCACTGCTGTCCAGAAAGGTCATGGAAACAAGAGACCTTTGAACTATAGCTGTGTCCCTGCACCCTCTCCAGCTTTCCAAGGGTCAAGAAGCAGTGCAGCAGTGGTAGAACCACCGTGGTTTTCTGATCCCGGTGTCAGGGGCGCACTCTGAACTTGGTTCTCTCTTTTTCTGGAAATCTTTTCCTGAGGCTCGCCCTTCTAGTGGTTTTATAAGCACCCAATTCTCTGTATTAAGTCCCTTCTTGTTTAAAATTTGTAGCCAAGTTTCTGTATCTTGTACTGAACACTGACACACAGCAAAATGATAACTATCTAGTTGAGTTCCCGAGACATGAAATGACAATGCGTGAAAGTGCTGTATAAACAGTTCAGCCAATGTTTTCTTTGAATCTTCATCTTATCCCCATACTCTGACCCTCCCTCACCCTTGACTTAGCACAGTGCCCCCACACCCTGAAACAACGACTTTCCCTACAGCACAGTCCACTTTCTTCCCTTCTCACTCTATGTCAGAAATCTCATCTCTCCTTCCAGCTTCCATAACCACACAGATCAAATACTAACTTATTTGGGGACATGGACATTTGTAGAAGTTGATACAAAGCTAACTTGCCAGAACAAATGCACATGCAGTAAAATTTCAATATAATTTCTAAGGTTCATGGTGCTTCTGAACTGTTATCTATGGACCTCTAGGTTATAAGACCCTCATCTTAAGTACTATGAGCATCTAAACCTGTATCTCAAGCCAGATCATTCTCCTGAGGTTAAGACGGATGTTTCCAACTGCTCACTGGACTTCCCGCAGGCAACTCAAACCCAGTGAGTCCACATGTGATTTTATCTTCCCACAGCTCCTCCTCCTCTGTTATTTATCATGTAAGTGAATGATTCTAGCACCCTCTAAAGGTGAGGGCATCATGCAGACATCTGTCCTTCCTTCTCCATAGACAATCACCAGGTCCTGACGATTCTATGCCCCTAGTCACTTCAGAATCTATCCACACTCCCATCTCAGTTACAGCAGTTTGTCTAGCCACCCCATCTCTAAATCAAGATCGCTGCAGAAACCATCACACTGGCCTCTCTGCTTCCATTATGTCCTCTCCAATCCATTTCCTGGACCTATCAAATTTAATGTCTTTCCTATGTTTAAAACCTTTAATAACTCCACATTTTCTTCTCATAGTCACCCTCCCCATGCCTCCCCAAAATGACTCTATTTCATTCCAACCATATGAGCTTCTGGTTCCCAGAACTACAATCTTAGTCACCCCCAAGGAGCACATGCCACTTCCTCCCCATCTTATTTCCTACTGCTGCCCACTTTTATCACGCCCCTCCCACTTTCCTCCTGGCTAACCCCTCATCCTTCAGTTCTCAGCTTAGATGTCATTTAATTCCTTATTCATCAAGTGTTTCTTGAGCCTCTACTATGTGCCAACTGAGCTAGCACTAGAAATGGATAGTCACAACTCTTCCTGACAAAGCTCAATTTTATAGGGGCATTAGATCAATAATGACAAGTATGAGGATCCCCCAGGTGCCCCCAGTTTCAACCCAAGACTGAGTCAAGACTCCTAACTCTGGGATTCCATAACCCATATCTGTGATTCCCCAACTCCACCACCACCTATCTCTCCCAATGACCAGGCTATAGACTCCTTATAAGTAGGACTATATCTTACTCATCATTTCATTTATTAGTGATACCTGATACTGTACCTGGAACTCAGAAATTGCTTAGTCAACCCCTATTGATTAGGAAAATTCAGTCAGTAAACACCAGCTGGGTGAGTCAGCTCTGCTTGGAAGTGGCCCTGTAGGGGGAATACAATGGAAACAACTGGGGTGAAGGAGCGAGTGTTCACTGTTTCCTTGTCTGAGTTTTGTGGATGCTTCAAATCATAGGTAACCTGCTTCTGACTAACACTGGACTTGCTGCAGCTTTCATGTTAAGCAGCTATTCCCAGCAGCCCTTCTTGCCCCCAGGATAAATACCTGTGTGCCCAATAGTGTACCTAATTAGAGGCACCCCCTGGCAACTTCGGAGGCCTCCAGAGGCCAGTCACCAAGCTGTACCCTTGGTCACTGGAACCTAAAAAACATAGAAGGCAGGTAAACACTGGGGACTTGGCATCCAGGAGAGGCCCAGGAGTTCAGCCAAGCTAGATCCCAGGAGCCTTCCTCTAAGTTCTCTGCTAGGCTAGCCATGGGTGAATGTGTGTGTGTGTGTGTGTGTGTGTGTGTGTATCTATAAACTACCGCCACATTTCTGAGTGTGTGTGGAATTAGTGAGGGATGGGCCAAAGCAAAGAAAAACTAAGGAGTAAATACATCTTTTATTTAAAAAAAATAGTAAGGCAGTTTGGATAAGTGCTAAAGAGATTTTTCTTGAATACACAACAATACAAGTAAACATTTATGGAACTTCATTCGTGTGCATCATTTAATTCTGTCAGGGCCCCCATGAGGTGAGCACCATTATTATCTCATTCACAGGTTAGTAAGCTGAGGCCCAGTGAGATTAAGGAGCCTCCCATGGCTGTCCCCTACCCCAGCTAACGTCATAGCTAGATGAAAACCTGCAGTAGGACTCAGAACCCAGGACTAGCAGCTCTGCACTTACACCCCTGGGAGGGTGGGGCAGTGTTCTCACCTCTACCCTGCCAGTGCCCCAGTGTCTGGTGCCAGCAAGAGGGGATCTGAGCTACAGACAGACTGAGAACATGATCTCTGTGTTAAGGGGAGCTCATCAGTCTAGTCCAGAGATCCAGAGATTTTTCAACCTTTTTCATCTCATGGCACACATAAACTAATTACCAAAATTCTGCAGCACACCAAAAAAATATTAATTTTTTTGCCAATCTAAAAAAAAGGATGTCAGTACCTAACTAGATAGTCAGCTGACTACTCTAACTAGATAGTCAGCTATTGCATGGTTTAAAAATTCTTGTGGTGCACCAGTTAAAAATTGCTGGTCTAGTCAATTACTGCCATGTAGTAATGAAGGTCTGATGTTGCCAGATCTTCCTATTTTTCAAAAGACAGCAGATGTCCAGATTTTTTTTAACTGGGGATGGAAAAAAGAGGGATCACAGGTTTTAGCCAGAGGAACTGAGGATAATAACAGAGATGGGCTTATGAAGGAGGAGGAGATTTTGGAGATAAACGATTGTATGCTGAGTTGCTGGTGCTACAGATGCCGGGAAAGCTGTGAGAACTCTGGGGCTAGAGCTGATGACCAAGGTTGCAGGAAACAGAGAAGGCTCTGGTGACTTTGTCACTGGACCACCCCACTGCAACCCTCAGGTCCACCTAGAAAATGATCATCTAAAGCACCCCCTCTTTTTTGTTGTGAGGATGGTGGGAAAACCAAGCTAGTATTACTTTTCTGGGGCTCCCATAACAAAGTACCACAAACTGGTGGCTTAAACAATAGAAATTGATTGTCTCACAGTCTGGAGACCCAACGTCTGAGATCAAGGTGTCAGCAGGGTCTAGTTTCCTCTGAAGGCTCTGGGGCAGAATCTCTTTCAGGCTATTCTCCCAGCTTCTGGCAGTTCCTTGGCTTATGGCTGCACAACTCCAGTCTTCACATGGCATTCTCCCTGTGTGTGTCTGTGTCCAAATTCCCCTTTCCATAGGGACACCGGTCACAGTGGATTAAGGGTCCACCTACTCCAGTATGACATCATCTTAACTCATTATATCTGCAATGACTCTGTTTCCAAATAGGGTCAGAATCTGAGGTAAAGGGAGTTAGGACTTCAACACGTGGCTATGGAGGATGGGCGGGGTGGGGGGCACAGTTCAATCTTTAACAAAGTTCTAAATGGAGGCTTCCTTTCTTCCAGAGTCAGGATCCCTAAGAACAGGATTAAGGCATGTCATCATTTATCATTGGAGAACTACTACATTCAAGGAAACATGCTAGTAGGGAATACAAATATGAGTTACATCTTAAATTCCTGTGCGTCTTTCAATGGAGCTGGAGGGAGAAGGCATGCACAAAAACTATCCTACATGTAAGTAGGTTATAATTAACTTGAAAGTAATATGAATACCATAAGAATCAAATAGAAGGAGGTAAGTCACTTTTGAAAGTAAAAAATCAGGCATTGATCCTTAGGTAGTACAGTTGACCCCAGAACAATGGGGGTTCAAACTGCACAGATCCACTTACATGCAAGTTTTTCAATTGACTACATGCAGTTCAAACCCATGTCATCCAAGAGTCAACTCTGTGGTTGGGGATCCACATATACAGCAAGCTGATTGTAGTTATATGTGGATTTTTTGACCATGTGGGAAATTGGCACCCCAACCCCTGAGTTGTTCAAGGGTCAACTGTATTTGATCCCAGTGTTGAAGGAGGCTCAGAATTCTGACAGATGGAGACTGAGGGTTGGGGCAGAGAAATTGAAAGATATTCCAAGTATATAAAACAGGTTGAACAAAGGGGAAAGAGAAGCAAAATCTTGTTGGATTAGGTCTGTCTGCCCAAAAAACTGGGAATGTCATGTAATTTTAGAATACTTCATATAATTTTAGGAGACTAAAATTACAGTTTGGGATTAGTTAGTAGATCAGTTAATTGGTAGGAAAGAAATTGGATATCCAATGTTTCCTTATTGATTTTCTGTCTGGACTTAAACTACATGTTAAATCAAATAGACCTAACAGACATATACAGAAAATTCTACCCAGCTGGAGAAGAATACAGTTTTCTCAGGTGTATACAGAATATTCTCCAGAGTAGATCACATGTTAGGCTACATACAAGTCTTAACAAATTTAAGAAGATTACATTCATATCAAGTACCTATTCCAATCAGAGTAGTATGAAACTAAAAATCAATAACAAAAGGAAAGTTGGAAAATTCATAAATATGTGGAAATTAAATAACACACTACTGAATATCCAATGGGTCAAAGAAGAGACAAAAAGGGAAATTTAAAAAATCTTCAAACAGAGAAGAAGAGCAAGAAATTGAACACTTACTTGAAAAAATAATGAGGGAGAACTTCCCTAATCTGACAAAGGAAAGAGACTTCCAGGAAGTCCAGGAAGCTCAGAGGGTACCAAAGAAGTTGGACCCAAGAAAGCACCCACCAAGACACATCATATTACCCAAGATTAAAGATAAGGAGAGAATCTTAAAGGTAGCAAGAGAAAAGGAGATAGTTACCTACAAAGGAGTTCCCATAAGACTAGCAGCTGATTTCTCAAAAGAAACCTTGCAGGCAAGGGGCTGGAAAGAAGTATTCAAAGTCATAAAAGGCAAAGACCTACACCCAAGATGACTCTATCCAGCAAAGCTTTCATTTAGAATGGAAGGACACATAAAGTGCTCCCCAGATAAGGTCAAGTTAAAGGAGTTCATTATCACCAAGCCCTTATTATATAAATGTTAAAGGGACTTATCTAAGAAAAAGAAGAAGATAAAAACTATGAACAGTAAAATGACAACAAACTCACAACTATCAACAACTGAACCTAAAAAAAAAAAACTGAGAAAACAACTAGAATAGGAACAGAATCACAGAAATGGAGATCACATGGAGGGTTGGTTATTGGCAGGGAGCGGGAGAGTGAGAATGGGGTAAAAAGGTACAGGGAATAATAAGCATAAATGGTAGGTAGAAAATAGACAGGGGGAGGTTAAGAATAGTATAGGAAATGGAGAAGCCAAAGAACTTATATGTATGACCCATGGATATGAACTAAGTGGGGAAATGCTGGTGGGAGGGGGGATGCAGGACAGACAGGAACAGAGGTGAGAAAAAAATGGGACAACTGTAATGCCATAATTAATAAAATATATTTTAAAAAGAAAAAATATGCAAGAACATTTACAAGGCAAAACAAACAAACAAATAACTTATATATATTAATACACTCACAAAAAATCTTCAAAAAAACAAACATAGAAACAAAATGTACCAAAACCTACAGGGTACAGCAATATCAATTCTAAAAGAGAAGTTTGCAGTGATAAATACCTACATTAAAAAGCAAGAATAAACCTAACATTACACCTGAAGGAACTAGAAAAAGAACTAAACCTAAAGTTAACAGAAGGACGTAAATAACAAAAATCAAAGTAGAAGTAAATGGAGACTAGAAGAGTAATAGAAAATATAAATGAAGCTGACAAAGCTTTAGCTACACTAAGAAAAAAGAGAGAAATCTCAAACAAGTAAAATCAGAAATGAAAGAAGACACACTACAACTGATATTGCAGAAATGAAAGGATCATAAAAGAATACCATGAACAATTAATTATATATCAAGCTGGATAAACTAGAAAAAAAAGATATAAATTCCTACAAACATATAACCTACCAAGGTTAAACCATGAAGAAATAGAAAGAATGAAATGCCAATAAGGAGTCAGGAGCTTTAATCAGTAATCAAAAAAAAAAAAACCCAACAAAGAAAAGCACATGACCACATGGTCAAATCTACCAAACATTTAAAAAATTAATACCAATCCTTCTCAAACCCTTCCAAAAAATTATTTTATGAGGCTGATTTACCCTTATATCAAAGCCAGATAAGGACATTGCAAAAAAAGAAAGTTGTAGGTCTATATCTCTGATAAAGATAGATGGAAAAATCCTCAACAAAATACTAGTCAACCAAATTCAATAGTACATCAAAAGGCTCACATGCCCCAATCAAGTGGGATTTATCCCTGGGATGCAGGGATGGTTCTGTAACAGGGTGCAGCCAAGAGGGGAGCCTCAAATAGGGATCTGTAATAAGATCCAGAAGAGCCTGGAGATAATTGGCTCCACACCACAGGGCCACACCTGCCCAGAATCTGGCAGCTGTAGCCAATTGTGAGAGGGGCTGGAAATGGGGCTTCAGAGGAAGATTGGCGCTGGGATTTAAACCGAGATGCGGCAGCCATTTGAGGGGGAGAACCATGCGCAGCCCTGCAAGAGAGAACCACACAACTTTAGCAGAGTGAAGACTCGCAGCCCTGAGGGGGAGAGAACCACGCGGCCTTGATGGAGTGGAGACTCCTGCAGCCCTGAGAGGGAGAACCACGCGGCTCTGGCAGAGTGGGGACTCCCGTGGTCTGGGGAGAGAGGACCACGTGCCTTTGCCAGAGTAGGGACCCCTACTCTGGGGAGAGTAGGGACCTCCTTTAGGAGAGACGGTACTCTGGACTGGGCAAAGGGGGAAGGAAGGAAGGACTGTGTCTGTTTGTGGGTGCTTTAAGGGACTTTAGGATTTTTGGTGAAGACATTAGGTCCCTACTTTAAGTTTGTATAGCATTAAATAAATGTTTCCTTTCCTTTTCACAAATCTCTGGCATTGAGAGACGTCTTTCCTCTGGCAGCAGACATAACGGACCTGGGGGCTTCTTTCAGTAATAGTATATCGTCCCAGGCCCCCCTTGTTTGTTCTGTAACAGTTCAACATCAACAGATGTAATGCACCACATTAATAGACTGAAGGACAAAAAGCATATACTCATTTCAATATATGTATAAAAAGCATCTGATAAAATTCAACATTCTTTCATAAGAAAAACTCTCAGTGAAAGTACAATAGGAATATACTCAGCATTATAAAGGTCATATATGACAAGCCCACAACTAACATCATACTCAACAGTGAAAAGCTAAAAGCATTCCCTGTAAAATCAGTAACAAAACAAGAATACCCACTCTTACCATTCTGATTCACCTTAGTACTAGAGGTCCTAACTAGAACAAGAAGGAAGGAAGGAAGGAAGGAAGGAAGGAAGGAAGGAAGGAAGGAAGGAAGGAAGGAAGGATCGAAATTAAAATAGAAGGTATAAAATCACGTCTATTTACAGATGACATGATCTTACATATTTTTAAAAAGTCCTTTAAATTAGACTCCACCCAAAGACTGTTAGAACTAACAAATGAGTAAATGAATTCAGTAAAGTTGCAGGATACAAAATTAACATACAAAAATCTATTGTACTTCTATACACTAAAAATAAACTATATGAAAGAGAAATTAAGAAAACATACCATTTACAACAACATCAAAAAGAATACTTAGGAATAAATGTAACTAAGGAAGTGAAAGACCTGTGTATTAAAAAGTATGACACAGTAATGAAAGAAACTGAAGAAGACACAAATACATAGAAAGATATCCCATGCTCATGGATTGGAATAACTAATATTGTTAAAATGTCCATACTAAACAAAATGTCTATACTACCCAAAGCAATCTACAGATTCAGTGTGATTCCTATCAAAATTCCAATGGCAGTTTTCACAGAAATAAAAAATCCTAAAATTCATATGAAAGACCCAAAATAGCCAAAGCAATTTTGAGGGGGGGGGGGACAAACAAACTAAAGGCACCACACTTCCTGATTTCAAACTATATCACAAAGCTATAGTAATTGAAGCAGTATAATATTGGCATAAAAACAGACACATAGACCAAGAAAACAGAATAGAGAGCCCAGAAATAAACACATGCATATACTGTCAAGTAATACTTGACAGGAGCACCAAAAACACGCAATGGGAAAGTATAGTGTCTTTAATAAATGGTACTAGGAAAAACTGGATATCCACAACCAAAAATAAAACTGGATCCCTACCTTAGACCACTCACAAAAGAAATTAACTCAAAATGTATTCAAAACTTAAATTTAAAACCTGAAACCATAGAACTCCTAGAAGAAGACACAGGGAAAAAACTCCTCGACATTGTCTGGGCAATAATTTTTTGCATATGATGCCAAAAGCAGAATTGACAAAAGCAAAAATAAACAAGTGGAATTATATCATAATAAAAACTTCTGTATAGCAAAGGAAACAATTGATAAAATGAAAATGTGATCCACAGTTAGGAGAAAAATATTTGTAAACCATATATCTGATAAGGGATAAATAATATCTAAAAATATAAGAAAGTAATACAACTCAATAGCAAAAATCATCATCATCACTATCTGATTCAAAATGAGCAAAGGACCTGAATAGACATTTTCCCAAAGAAGACGTACAAATGGCCAACAGGTACGTGAAAAGATGCTTGACATCACTTGTCATGAGGGAAATGCAAATCAAAACTATAATGAGGTACCGCCTCACACTTGCTGGGTTGTTTATTATCAAAAAGACAAGTTATGACAAGTGTTGGTGAGGATGTATAGAAAAGGGAACTCTTGTACACTGTTGTGGGAATGGAAATTGTTACAGCCATTATGAAAAACATTATGGAGCTTCCTCAAAAATTAAAAATGGAACTACACACAATCCAGCAATCCGAATCCTGGATACATGTTCAAAGGAAATGAAATCAGTATGTTAAAGAGATACCTGCATTCCCATGTTTATTGTAGCATTATTCACAATAGCCAACATACAAAAACAACTTAATTGTCCATCAACAGATGAATGGACAAAGAAAATGTGGTATGCATATAAAACAGAATTTTTTCAGCCATAAAAATAGAAGGAAGTTCTGCTATTTGCAATAACATAAATGAACCTGAAAGACATTATGCTCAGTAAAATAAGCCAGACAGAGAAAGACAAATACTGTATGATCTGGCTTATATGGGGAATCTTTAAAAAAAAATTAAGGCTGAATTCATGATAAAACCAGTGAGTACAATGGTAGTTACCAGGGGCTGAGGGGTTTGGGATATAGGAGGGTGTTGGTCAAGGGGTACAAACTTTCAGTTATATGGTGAATAAGTTCTGAGGATCTAATATACAGGATAGTGACTATAGTTAATAATACTGTATTGCATACTTGAAATTTGCTAAGAGTAGATCCTAAGTATTCTCATCACCAAAAGAAAGGTTAACTATGTGAGGTAATGGATTTCAGTTAACTTGATTATAATAACCATTTTACAACATGTACATATAACAAATAACCATGTTGTATACCATATATCATATCTAATATAGTATAGTAAGTATTACAATATATAATTTTGTCAATTACACCTCAATAATGTTGAAAGAAAAAAAGGTGGTTCTTCTGTCCTACTGCCTAGGAAGCCTTAGAATTCTGCTTGTCCTCATCAGACACCCTCTTCCAATTCGGTGGCCCTTAGGAGAAGTCCAAGAGAATATATTGGGGCAGCTACCCTTTGGGCTCTTGAAACCCAATAAAGTGATAACTCTGATCTTTATAAGAGCACAAGTTATAAAATTCTGGGTCAGACTCACTACATCCATCGATTCTTGTCTTAGTCTAGTCTGCTGACTGGAGCTTTGACAATCAAGATATTTGCCACACGTATGCTACCATTGTTGAAGTAAGCACATCCCCCCACATCATTCTGTAATAAGCCTGATATCGTACTGTAAGACTCAGACAGCAGGACATCAGGGCCAGTGGCAAGCCCTGCTACTTACCATCTGTACAGCCCAGGAAAAGCCACTTAACTTTGTGGTGTCTCATTCTCTTCACATATAAAATAAGGATAATAAGAATATCCATGACCTAGGATTACTGTGAAGATCAAAGGAAATAATATAAAGTATTTAACATTGTAGCTGGAATACAGTAAGTGAGGAGTAGATAGTAACTGTTAATTTCACTATTTTTATTACTGTTATTATTATATAATTATGGGTCTACCACCCATTAATTCTTCTAGACTCTCCAAGAATACACTGGATAATAAATTCCATCTAAAAGTCACTCGCTAAAAAAATATTTTGTCAAGGTGTGTGCTGTTCATGGCAGCTAAGATGTGTTGCCATGGCCACAGCAAAGCAGCAGTTCCAATTAAAGAGCACAAATCCTAGCGACTTAAGAGATGGAAACTAAAAGGACAAGCTCCCCAACAGAAATAAGTTCTCTCTTCCCTTAGAGGGGGTTTTGCTGGTTCATTTGTTTAATCCCAGAAGTCTGCTAGTGCTATTATGTTAAAACTGGATAGTTCTCTGTTTAATTCTCTCCCATTGTATGACAATATCTCTTGAAAGTAAATGGGCCATTTTCTTAACAAGCGATGTGACTCCAACTTAAACCACAAAGGACTCTCTTTTATGAAAGGCTCCAACAAATCAATAGAAAAGACAGATGCTCTTATAGAACAACAGGGAAAGGCATGAATGAGAAATGCACCTAAGAAGAAACATAGATGAGGAATAAACATGAGGCAAGTGTTCATCTGCATCTATAATTTTTAATGTGATTTAAAACAAAGAGGTGTTATTGCAAAGGTTTAAAAGAGTTCCTGATAAATGTAACGGCGTTAGGAACACAGCCCTGTTACATACCGCCTTAGAAATACAATGGCCATACATATCAACATGGCAACACAGACTGAAGGCTTCAAATGCATGGTTATTCTAATTCCAGGGATTCATCCTAAGGAAATAACTGCCAATGTACATAAAATTACAATAAGTTGTTGAGATCTTGGCCGCTAAAAAAAAATAAAACATTCAAAGTTTGTCTTTTCTACTTACTAGCCATCTAACCTCAAGCAAATTACCTACCTGTTCTTGAGTGTCTTCTTTTGTCAGTTAAAAAGGATGGCATTTACACTTCACAGGGTTGTGGGCAGGAAAAGGAAATAGAACAAACCCAATAACGTGCCAACCTCATTAGCTATTATCTGATTGGCTAAGTAAATCATGATGTATTGATAAAGTAGAATCTTGTTTAGCTATTTAAAATGGTGTTCTAGAGCAAGGATAGGCAAACTATAGCCCAGCCCATGAGCCAAATTTGCCCGCTGCCTGTTTTTTTGTAAATAAAGTTTTATTGAAACATAGTCATGCTCATTCATTTACATATAATTTGGGGTTGCCATTTCACTGCAACAGTGGAGTTAAGTAGTTCAAACAGAAACAGTATGTCCCACAAAGCCTAAATTATTCACTACCTGGCCCTTTACAGACAAAAGTAGCCAAACTCTGACCTAAAGGATTATTTACTATCATGGGAAAATCTCAATCTATTAAGTGAAAAGAAGTTTCCCAACAGTAAGTATATTTAAGTCTCTATTTGTGTTAAAATAAGTATAAAGAAAAAAAAATATATGGAAGTAGGGACTTCAATAGTTAATTATAACTCTCTAAGTATATGTGAGGGGCATCACATATTTATTTCCTTCTTTGGTTTATCCATAGTTTCATTTTTTATAGTAAACATGAATCATTTCTGCAATAAAAATTAAAGAAACTAAGCAGAAAATAAATGGCTGTAATTGTGACATAGAAAGAAGATAAGTAACTCACTTAATAGTAAAATAAAATGGGAAGGTAGTTTTAACTGGTGAGAGAAATATGGGTTCATATTCTTGTCTTTGTTTCTTCTCATTCTCTCCTACAGATAGGAATGTGAAAAATGGGGGCAGGACAGAGAAAGAAGCAAGGAGAAGAATGTGATAGCAGAATTGTTTCATGATTTGGACAGCAGCCAGGCTTAATCATTCTCAAGATAAATATGTTTGCAAAGCTTAGAGAGACATTACCAATCTGTGCACCAAAGATGAGTTACACAATCTACCCAGGGTAAGAAGTCATGCGGCACCAAATCTCATCTGGGAAAGGGAACAGGGTATGTTTCAGGAATGCTTAACCAACAGTTCCAGCAACCAAACAGGAATGTATTGCTCACTTGATGCCAAACATTTACAATATCACAGGGAAACAGACATGAAATGTAACATGCACAAAAATAAAAACATTTACATGGCATGGAGGGGTGGGTGATAATTCTTGTCAAGGGGAATCAAGTTTGTGTTTTTATTCAGATGCTAACTGGGTGAGTTATGTTATACCAACCACTGGATCCCAAAGACAGAACAGTGTCAGGAGGGCAAACAAGCAGTTATGTTCCAACGGTTGAGTTTGCAGTAAATAAGGAAGATCCAGAGATGTGCCTTTGGCAGCTGGATGTAGGCAGTTAGAGTTTGGAGAGAGGGTAGTGATTTGGAAAATCCCCAAATCAGTGCACGGATAGCAGAAACTTGCTCGTGGATGGCATGCCTAAGAAGAAGGAGTCAAGGATTCATAGGGTGGGTGGAGGAGGCTGCTCCAGTGATGAAGACTAAGAAGGAATGTGTAGAAATCAGGGCAAAACCAGTGCACAGTGCTTGTTAAAGGTGCTCAAGAATGATCTCCTCCAGTATTTAGAATTTGCCTAAGGAGGGCTGTTTTAATAAGTTGTACAGCTGTAAACAGCAGTTGTAATTAATGATATATTTCTGTGTCCCAAAGAATACAAGCTGTCTTTGACAATGCCTTTCCCTACAATTTTTCAGCCTTTTTCTCAACAGGATGTGTGCGTTATGCCCTTCCTCATTTGGAGCCATGTGGTAAGAGGAACATGAAGGGGAATCTATTTTTTGGTTATGTTTTGTTTTGTTGGGGGCTGGAACACAAGCAACAGATATGGTGGTGAGGAAGAAAGAGGGATGCAACAGGACCCTGCACGTGGCATAGTCACAACTTTAGAGGAATGGCCCCAAACACCCAGGTTGCAAAATTGACCTTGGGAGGTCAGCTGGTGACCACCATTAGGATTCACCTAAATTCCAACTGCCTACCAGGGATGCCCAACCTTTTGGCATCTCTGGGCTACACTGGAAGAAGAGGAATTGTCTTGAGCCACACTTTGGCTCAGGTGTGACATGAAATCACAAAATAGTTTGTGACATGAAATCACAAAAACACCTCTTAATGTTTTAAGTAAATCTACAATTTTGTTGGGTTACATTCATAGCCATCCTGGGACATATGTGGCCCAGGGCCACAGACGGGACACCCCTGGCTAGCACAGTCCTCTGCTAAGATCAGGTTGAGTGACATGGCCCAATGGCTGAAGGTTCCTGATGTGACAGGAAGTAGTGTACAGGACACCAGACCCCAAGTCAGAAGGTCTGGCTCTGCCACTCCAGGCTGGCTGACCCTAGACAAGTCTTTTAACCATTCTGAGTCTCAGTTTCCTTATTTACAAGGTAGAGATAAATAATATCTCAGGACTTTATAACTTTCATATTATGTTCATGAAAGTGCTAGAAGGAACTACAAAATGGAAGTTTATATTTTTTCTGAATTTATTAAAAAGTGTACTCTACAAATAAAATTGTATACATTTAAAGAGCACAATGTAATGATTTGATGCACATATACACTGTGAAATATTTGTCATGATAAAGTTAACACCTGCATCACCTCATGTAGTTACATGTATGTATGATGAGAATACTTAAGATCTACTCTCTTAGCAACTTCCAAGCATACAGTGCAGTATTATTAGCTGTGATCACCATGTTATACATTAGATCCTCAGAACTTACTCAACTTAGAACTGGAAGGGTGAGCCCTCTGATGGATACCTCCCCTTTTCTCCACTCCCTACTCCTGGCAACCAGTACTCTACTCTCTGGTTCTATGAGTTCAAATTTATTTCTTTTTTAGATTCCACATATAAGTGAAATCATACAGTATCTGTCTTTCTCTGTCAGGCTTATTGCATGTAGTATAATGTCCTCCAGTTTCATCCATGTCAATGGCAAATGTCAGGAGTTCTTCTGTTTTGGATGAATAATGTCGCAGTGTATATACATACCAATTTCCTTTATTCATTCATCCACTGACAACACAGCTTGTTTACATATCTCAGTTATGGTGAATGCAAATCAAACCCACAATGGGACATCGCTTCACACCTGTTAGATAGGCTATTACCAAAAAGACAAGAAATAACAAGTGTTGGCGAGGATCTGGAGAAAAGGGAATCCTGTATACTGTTGGTGGAAGGGTAAATTGGTATAAACATTACGAAAAGTACAATGGAAATTCCTCAAAAAATTAAAATAGAAAACTACAATAAAATCCAGCAATCCCACTTCTGGGTATATATCTGAAGGAAACAAAATCAGTACTTCAAAGAGATATCTGCACTCTCATGTTTCTTGCAGCATTATTCAAAACGATAAAGATATAGAAACAACCCAAAGTGACGGAAATTAATATCACCGAGCAATCTGAATCAGCGATCAGAGCATTTCCCTTATGAGGTTCTGAGAGCCCTTCTAGCTTAGAAAAAAGACCAAGATTAAGCAGCTCCCTCCCCAGGTGGCTGGCCTGTGCCTTCCAGGAGGGTGTGGTCTATGAAGAAGCGGCTGCACACATACAGTGGAACCCCAGGCCTCCCCACTGTCAGCCCCTTTCCTCACAGGCAGAGTGGGGACAACGACACTGGTCTTGCCAGGGTGCTGTCAGCATGCACAATCATGTGTCAGAGCACTGGCCCAACGCCTGGATGAAGTGGGTCCTGGACAAACGAGAGCCATTTGTACCCTGCATCTGAAATGTAGGTAGCTGGCACTTATCCTACCGGGATATTTCAGAACATAGCTCAACACTTCCAGCAGCTCAATATGCTCCTTTTTAATTTAAAAAACAAACAGCCAAATCCCAAAATATCTTCAGTAATGTACTGGAATAAACTCTGTGACCCTTCAGTAAAGGAAACATCCTGTTCAGGCGGTAAAGGCAGGACTTGTGTATTTAGAGCATGCGAACATACCCAAGCTTCTGAGTTATCTTGTATACCCGTTCTCCCATTAGACCCTCCATCGGTTCCTGGAAATGAGTCAGCGCTATGAAGGATCACTGGGTCTTGGTTCCTATGGAAATATTGTCCCAACAAGTATGTTTGCAGATGCTTTTTTAGTATCTTCCAAATCCCCAAGAGCAGAGCCTGCAAATGTCTCTATAAAGGGCCAATTAATTAATACTTTAGGCTTTGCTGGTTATATGGTCTCTGTGACAGTCACTCAACTCCGTGGTAGCCACAGACAACTGGCAACTGGCATGGCTGTGTTTCCATAAAACTGGACTTACGAACTCTGAAATTTGAATTTCGCACACTTTTCAAGTGTTGTAGAATACTGCTTCTCTTTTGATTTTTTCCCCAACCATTTCAAAATGTAAAAACTGTGCACAACTTGGGTGCAATCCAAAGCCTGGCATGGGGGCAGATTAAGCCCACGGGTAAGTAGTTTGCCAACCACAGCCCTAAATGTGTAACGTGTCAGCCACAGAAGACAGCGGATTGCTTTTGATATCACTGACCTCTCCTTCCTGGGAAGGCAGTGAAGTTGATGATATTCGTAATTCCTCTCAGGAAGAAAAAGCTCACTCTATCTCCTCACTGACAGGTAGCCTCTTTCATCTGTTTCCTTGATCGCGCCTTGGAAGGGCTCATCTGCCTTGAGTCATTTTAGCATCCAGGGTCATGCTCTTCCTTGGCAGTTTTCCTGCCAACAGTGTCACTTGTGCACCTGTTAGCGACCATCTGTGTCACCAGCACATGAAAAACGGTAGAAGGAGAGGCCTCCAGAGAGCCAGCAAGAAGACTCACGTTCCCCTCTGGCACAGGGACGCACATTTGCCAGCACTCTCTTTTAATTACTTTTAAAAAAAAGTAAGGCCATAGTCTTCTACTGCACTGGCTGGCCTGCTATGAGGAATGTGCTTATTAGTTATATTGCTCAATACCATAATTGTTATATATTTTAAAATATAACTAGAGATAGTACAGTCCTATAAGGAAGCCACACAATATGGGGCTCCAATAAAAGAATGCACCTGCTTGGTCATTTCCCCTCAGTGACAAGGCCCTGTTTGTGCTCCGAGCAGGGCCTAATATGGGCATGCAGAAAGCAGGGACGGAAAGCTTTTAATGTAGACATCCATCCCCCCGTTTCTCACTTCCTGGTCACTGAAAGGCTCCTCTCTTCTGCCCTCAAATGGACTTCAGCCAATCCAAATGGATGTCCCATACTTAATTTAGGTTTGCCACACATCTGCATCCCAAACACTGAAAGGAAAACCAATCTTTTAGCACGTTTTCTCCCTAGCTATGAAAAAAAGGTAAAATTCCAAAATTATTTTCCCTTCCCTTTTCTAAGATAAACATTGTAATAGATGGAATAAAGACAGAATAACCCCCCCCACACACACACACAAAAAAAGATGCCCATATCCTAATCCCCCAAACCTGTGAATATGCCACTTTCTGCAGCAAAAGGGATTATGCAAGGGTCATTAAGTTAGTATTGTGAGGTAGGGACATCATGCTGGATTATCTGGGCAGTTTCCATGTAATCACCAATTCCAGTGAAAGGGAGGTAGGAGGGTAAAAGTCAGAGAAGGAGATGTGATGACCGAAACAGAGGGAGGAGTGATGCAAGGTCATGTGTCATGGAATGTGGGAAGCTTCTAGAAGCTGCAGAAAGGTAGGAAATGGATTCTCCCCTAGAGCCTCCAGAAGGAGGGCAGCCTTGGGAAATCATTTTAGACTCCTGACCTCCAGAACTGTAAGAGAATTGTTTTTTGTATTAAGCCACTCATTTTGTGGTGATTTGTTACAGCAGCCACAGGAAACTAATACAGGCGGCTAGTAAAAATGTTCAGAGAAAGTGTAGCTTCTAACAAGTCAGCCACTCTATCCGATGACACCTAACCCTGCAGAATGAAAGGAAAGGTCCACTCCTCTCTCTTGCAGGATCCCTAAATTCCAGAGCTACTGAACATTTAAATAAAATGAGATATAAAATGGAAGATTGAAAGGGGTGAGTGGGCAGCTAGAGAATGCTAGAGTCATATACAAAAAGCATTACCCAAGAGGACTGCAAAGGATGAGATAGAAATGGAATGTGACTTATTTATAGCAAAGCCTGCCTCCCATCTCAAGTGTGTGACAGAAGAGCTGTTTTAAAGTTTTATTCCTCAAACTTGGCTACAGAACTTGGCTGCTTCTCAGAACTGTGCTTTTGTATTCAGCTTTAAAGTATAAGGAGCAACCCCATGGTTAAACTGCAGGGAGAAGTAGTTGAGGGCAGGAAAAGTGCCGTGGGGAGTGGGAAGAGGTTGAAATGTTATTCTGACTTAGTTAGCTGCTTGAGAAACACAAATAGAGAGCAAAATAGCCAATGGCTTAGAAAGACTCCAAGTTGAAATTTTCTGAACACACCAGCATTGAGACTCTTAAGATAAAGGTGATAGATGCTGCAAGGCTAGTCAGACACTAGGAAGGGGATCTGGTTTAGAGATAGGTAGTAAGGAGCACACTGGTCCTAATTATTAGAAAACTCTTCACTCTCATCCTGTAGTTTCATGACACTGAGTTTTAACAATCACCCAGGGGAGCCCAGCCTATCTATGCAGAAAAAATATTGACCTTCTAGAACAGAATGTATGTCAGGAGTTGTGACACAGTTCATGCCTTTTGGCCTAGGACTTCTAACTTTTGCTATTAATAAGAAATAAGAGACTGAATAATTAAATTATGGTATGTTATCCACTTAGTATATTACATAACCTTTGAAACAATGATTATGATGATATATTATGGCTCAGATGAATGCTTAGGATATGACAGGGAAACATAAAATACATACATAAAGTATATACACTATGGTTACCCACTAGGATAGCCGGTTGTTATATGTTATATATTAATTATATATCATATATTTTTACATACACAGTATATCCCTGATAAGAATTAAAAGATTGGGAGGAAACAGACCAAAATGTTAACTGTAGTCATATTTTGTGGTAGGAATACATGACATTTTTTTCTGTAATTCATACCGTGATTCTTTAGAATTGAAGTATTACTTTTAAAATAGAAAACAATTATTTTTAAAGGAAAAGGAAGAATGAGAATCAGTTGGCAGAAAGCTCAGCTTTACCAGTATCTTACCATGTGAGTTTCATTAACAAAAAGTTTTTTTCTTTCTTTCTTCAGGGTTTCCATATGAAGAATGAGGCTATTATTACATCAGGTACAACTCCTAAATTTAGTAATAGATATGTTTCCTAAACATCTTATACTTTCTACCATGGCACTTTAGCCATACAACTCCCATCACATAAAATTATTTCTAAGCTCTTTCCTACTGAGCCAAATCTTGCCCTTTCTTAAAGATGAAATTCATTTCTTTTCAAATGTCTTCCTCCTCTGTCAGCCCACCATGTCCACACCAACTCTCTTATCATTAATTACAAACAGCTTTGAGAGTGCTTTTGTTTGTCTTTTTTTAACATAATTCAGTTCTTTTAAAAAAACCCACAAGCTTTAACATAAAGCAAACCAGATTCAAATCCCAATACCAGCCATTTACTTCTTCTGATCCTCAGTTTCCTCATGTGTAATATAGAGTGACCACCAGCTACCTAACAAGCCATGCTGATGATTAAATGATCCAGTGTATGTACAGCACCCAGCACAGTATCTGGTATACAGCTGGTAGCTAACAAATGCTTATTTTCTCGCTCAGTCTTGCACCACTTCTGGTCTCCCCAGCTAGACTGTAAAGTTGTCTAGGACAGGGACCAAGTGCTATACCACTTTTTATTCCCCACGCAACAGTGGGTAGGGAATGAAGTACAGCACCCTGCCAGTGCCAGAGCAAAGGCTCAACAAATACACTACAAGTTGATTTGGTCTTTGCAAGGAGCACTAAGCTTCAGGCAGAGACAAATTAGAAACTGTAGTGGGTTAAATTGTATTCTCCAAAATGTACAGTATGCTGAAGTCTTATCCCTGTGGTGTGGTCTTATTTGAAAAAGAGGTCTTTGAAGATGTAATGAGTTATGTGAAGATGAGATCTGAATTGGAGTGGATTCAAGTAGGTCCTAAATCCACTTGACTAGTGGACTAGTATCGATGGACTAGTATCCATTTAAGAAGACCATCAGCTGAGAATCAGAAGGATCTTGGGTCCTTGATGAGCCTGTTGAGCAATTGGATCAACCACCCCATGTTCTTGGCTTCTAGTTGTGGAGGGAGCCATGTCTTCAATTGCCTGAGCCATTTTGAGATTGGTCCAAAACTTACAGTCCAAAACATTTGAATGGATATGTGGAATAATAATACTACCCTAAAAGTTGGAGGAAGAGCTCATAAAGATAAAATGTATGCAGTAAGCATTCAATAAATTAATTTCTTTTTTGAAAAAGGGGCCACATGACTACAGAAGCAGGAGGCCACATGAGGGTGGAAGCAAAGACTGGAGTGCTGCAGCCATAAGCCAAGGAACACCAAGAGTAAGTGACAGACACAAGATGCTAGGAAGAAGCAAGGAAGGATTCTTCCTTAGTGCATTGAAAGGGTGCATGACCCTGCTGATACCTTGATTTCATACATTTAGCTTCTTCAACTATAATAAAATAAACTTCTATTATTTTAAGCCACACAGTTTGTGGTAATTTGTTATAATAACCCCAGGAAACTAACAGAGTATTGTTCATAAGTGTCATATTGACTGTTCTCCAGGTCTGTGGAGCCAGGTAAGATTTCCTCTAGTAAAGCTTACTTTCAGGCCCATTTCATATCAGAGTTATTTGCCTGATATACTCCCCTTTTCTAGAGTTCTGAAGAACTAGGTTGGTGTGCACAAACGTCATTCTGATACCATGGTAACATTACACTTGAGTGTCACCCTGCTACTACTACTTACCCAGTGACTGGTGCCACCACCCACCCAGCTACCCAGGCCCAAATTCCAGTCACCGGCCTCAAATCCTTCTCTGTCACCTCCCATGTCAATTCCACTTCCTAAATATACTGAAAGTTTCTCTCATCTTTCTTCATCTGTGCCACTACCCCCATCCTAGACCAATAAACCACTCAGGAAATCTCTTTCCTAAAACAATTTAAGAGCAAAGTGAGGCTACAGAGACAGATCCATCTTCTTTTGAAGCCAGTGTTCTGATTTTCTACTTGTAGCAATGGCTGACTGAATGTTTCAGAATAACCTTCCTGTTGAGAGTAACTAGAAAGGCTGAAAACGGTGTTATATATATATATATATATATATATATATATATATATATATATATATATGTTTGAAGGAATTAGAGGGCTATCAAGGGACAAAGAATCTGGAGGCCAAGATCTGAAAGAAAAAAGACAGCTAAGAAAGTGAGGCTAGCAATTGGAGCTGCTTTTCCTCTTAAAAGCAGTGCCAAAATCTTAAGCAAAAGGCATGACTGAGTAGCTGATCAGCTCCTTTTGCAACTCATGGAGCTTAAGGGACAAAAATAAGGAGATAGAGTGAACATCCAGGGTTTTGGTTGGGACCAGAAGAGCTCACTTCCGAGAGTAAAGGTGATCTAGAAATATGCTAGCCCTAACAAGAACTAAAATCTGGCTGCATAGAATCTCTGTACCTAATTAGATTAAGGTGATCTGCCCCAGCCTGACTAATGGAAAAGGGAAAAAAAGTTATGGAAAGAAAATAACTGGCAATCTACAATTCTATATCTAGAAAAAACAGCCTTCAAAAATTTAAGATGAAACAAAGACATTTTTAGACAAACATAAACCAAGAGAATTTATCTCCATTAGACCTGCACTAAAGAAAATACTAAGGGTCCCTGGTTGGGGTGGGTCAGTGGATTGAGTGCCAGCTCATGAACCAAAAGGTTGCTGGTTAGATTCCCAGTCAGGGCACATGCTGGGGTTACAGGCCAGGTCCCCAAGATGGGGCAAGGAAGAGGCAACCACACATGGATGCTTTTCTCTCTCTCTTTCTCCCTCTCTTCCTCCCTGTCTAAAAATAAATAAATAAAATCTTATTAAAAATTTTTAGCTCTTCAGACAAAAGAAAAATGATACTAGATGGAAGGACAGAGATTCAGAAAATAACAAAGAGCAATGAAACAATAATTTTAGTAAATACATATAGCCATTATATTTAGTAAATAAAACAAAAAACATTAAAGATTTTATTTATTTATTTTTAGGGAGAGGGAAGGGAAGGGAGAAAGAGAAGGAGAGAAACATCAATGTGAGAGAGAAACATCAATTGATTGCCTATCGTATGTGCCCTGAGTGGGGACCAAATCCACAACCCAGGTATGTGCCCTGACTGGGAATCAAACCAGTGACCTTTCACTTTGCAGGATGATGCCCAACCAACTGAGCCACACTGGTCAGGGCTAAAACAAAATTTTATAAAACAAAAATGGTAAAGTCTTATAGGGTCTTAAAATAAACATTCTTCAATATTCAAGATGACCATATATCAGGATGTCAGTAACCATCTTCTTTCCAAGACAGTTAGGTCCACCAACACAGAAATCCAATAACCTAACTGTGGGGTCATTCAAACATGAATCCTATCCCACTAAAATTACTTAGCTAATTCCCTTTCAACAGATACTCAATTTATTTCCATCTTTGTATGTCACTCACCACAGAGGCATGAATATTCTTTTGGAGTGGATGAATATTTATACCTGTATTTCTACCTTTGCATATTTTTTTCATTCCCTTATCATGGTAACTTTTTAGAAGCAGAAATGCTAATCAAAAACATTTGTCCATTTCAAGTTTTGATTTGTATTGGCAAGTTAACAGATTTTTAAAATATAATACTCCTATCCCCAGTGATATTAACATGTCCATTGTCCAGTCACCAATATCTATTGGCTTTTAGTTTTTATTAGCTTTTAGTTTTTCTTGTTCACACTACTGAGAATGGGGAATTTACTCTGCGGCCGTTCATGTTCTCCGTAGTGTATGGATACAGGAGTGTCAGTAGCTAGAGTAATAAACTGTCTGTAAAATGTAAAATCTTAGACTCTGACATAAAGTGAAAAAAAAGAAAGAAATGAAGCCTTAAAACACCAAAGGCTTTTCAAATTAGAAAGTCATACTCATGGAAATGCACCATAAAACCACGCTGAGCTACTCCCCCCACTAAAAATAGCATCCCTCTCATCTGTGGACACTGATACCACTGGGCTCGGGCGTGCCCGCTCTCCTGTGTCCTGCCAACCAAGATAATGCGATGCGGAGTTGCTCCTCTGGCCAGGACAATCCTTGGGGGAAAGGAAAATGACAATTTTTCCTACGGCAATAAAAAACCTTCAAAATATTTAATGAAATGAATCTTAAAATGCAGGTTGAAAAATTAAATTAGTTACCTAGCACACTCTTTAAAGTTTGTCTTGCAAATTTTATTTGACGTTAAAAAAGAAAAGAATAAAAGAAAAACTTAAATGGTCAAGACCAAAATGCACTTGTTTTAAACATACTGTGTTACCTGTTTTAAAAAACTTTGCTTAGGTTAATTATTTAAAAAAAAACATAAAGAAAGCAAATAAGCAAAGGGAGCTATGAAAGAATAAACAGATAATAAAAATGTTCACTTCTTTAGTTAATGAAGGACCTACAATGTTAGAACTGGAAGTACTTCTGAGATTACCCAGCCCAGCTAACCTCTCACTTTGCAAATGGCAGAACTGGACTTAACCTTGAAACATAGAAACAACTTGTGGGCAGCTAAAAGTGAACTAGTGGTGCAGCCACAATAAATACCCAGATAGCCTGGCCCAGTTACACACTCTTCCCATGACACTCTTGATTCATCTACATACAAGGAAAAGAGGGGCAGGCAATCGAATTCTATCGTTAGAATCTGGTTCAAAATCACATTGATCCCAAGAGACGTTTAACAAACAGCTCCTAGGTATAACCTAGTAAAAAGACCCTTCCTCATTCCTTCTCATTACCTTCAGATTCTCCCTATGCCTTATCAGTAACCAAATTCTGTTGATTTTAGTACCTTTTAACCACCTGCCAAACACATCCCTTCTATTGTACATTAACCACGGCCGCTGGTGCTAAACACTACCACTAATGTACTAGTGGTAAAATCACTGAACTATCCTCTGCCTACAATCCCATCATTTCTCTTACACCATCCCTCCACAAGCCTATTCTCCATCTTAAACATATGGCTTGTCTGTTTCAAATCCTTTCCTGGAGAATTTCCTTATGAAGAAAAACAGGGTCTCAATGGCTACCCTTTGCTGTTGGGAAACTGCAAGAGTCTGAGCCTTATCAGTAAACAGAGGGCACACATAATACAGGCCAATTCAAGGAAGAATTATTTCATTAAGGACCAAGTATAAAGGTCCTTTCATCTAAAGGGTTTAGGAGAACTGTAAGGGAGCACTCAGGAAGCTCTGACATGAGGAAGCACAGCTGTGTGGTCCACGGCTTCTCAGTGGCCCACAGAGAACCCTACCTCCTGTACTCGTGTCCTTGCAGAAACCTTCCCCTAGTGATGGACTTGCTCCTAACGAAGGGATGAGATGCTGTGTCCAATATGAGGTTATAAAATAGTGAGACTCCCATTACCAGTCCCCACCCCTCTGGCTCCTCTCCCTGGCCCATTCTGATGACACAAGCTCGTTGTGAGCTGCCCTAGGGAGAGGCACATGTGGCAAGGAACTGAGAGTGGGCTTTGACCACCAGCCAGTGAGGAACTGAGGCCATCCTCCCAACAGCACTCGAGGAACTGAATCCAGCCAACAACCACATGGTGAGCTTGAAATTGGACCTTTTCCCCAACTTCAGATGAATCTGCTTCAGATGAATCTGCAATCTCAGGCCACATCTTGATCGTGGCTTCATGAGAGACCCTAAACCAGAGGACCCACCTAATCCGCACTAGGATTACTGCCCCAAAGAAACCATGACATGTAAATGTGTGTAAGCCTCTAAATTTGGGGGTAAACTGCTACAGATAGATAGAGTACTAATAGAAACTTGAACCTCAAGGCCTAATAGGATGAGTGGAGAAAACAGGTGTCAGGACCCACAAGAGGAGAGTATCTGTCTCAAGAGGAGCGATGACCTTCAGTCAAGGGACACAGTCAGTGCAAGACCTCGTCAAGGAGTCAGGGGAAGAAATACCCTGACTTTGCTCTTCTTCCTCCCTCCCATCTCTCCCCAGGCTTCTACTGGCCAAATTCGATTGAAAGTCAGAGGTCATTGAAGCCTGGTAGGTGTCCACATGCAAGCAGCAGGTACAGAAATTGAGTAATGTTGTGGAGGTACAAAAGGAAGATACCTGCACAACCTCTAAACTCTTTGCATGATGTATAAGGGTTTCATGATCTGTCCCTAATCTACCCATCAGGTCTATTTCTCAACCCTTCCATCCAAAAATGTAGCTTCTTGAACAGCTGCTTAAAGTTTCCAGAACTTGGTTTAAAACATCACAACACTGCCCCTTTCCGTGCATTGGTCCTTCTGCCTCCTTCAGTTTTCCTCCCCTTCCCTGCCAGGTTAATTCTAATGATATTTCAAGAATTTTTAAAGCAGGTGCCAAATCCTCTGGATATCTTGTATGACACCATCATTCTCTCTCTTGATATGGACCGCATGACCTTTCTATCTCCTCCCAGACCCTTCAGCTGGCCTCGCCGATTACTGCAATGATCTAGTTACCCATCTCTGCCCCACTGGCCTGTGGGTTCATTCAGGGAATAGCCCTCATCATGCATTCCTGACATCTTCCAGCATCTGACACACAAATGACAATATATATTTGCTGACTAGTTTCTAATTTTCATCATGTCATGGGCACCAGCATCTGCAGGTTCCCTGACTCAACTATGCTGGCCTCTACAACTGCCTTTTATGAATTCCAGAATAACACCCTATTCCCAGCTTTCTCCCCACCCTTGCCTCTTTCCAGCTAGATTTGTTTTCTTCTTGGTGCACACCAGGGCCTGCATAACTAAAATAGTGCTATGTTTACTTTCTGGAAGTAGGCCTAACCCATTTTCTGTCCAGGACTTCAAGGGTCCTGGATCATTAGGGAAAAGTGACCTTTGGGGTCCCAGAGCAGCACAAAGGTAAGATCCAAATTCTAGCAGAAAAGGTGTTAATAAACAGAAACTAGCAATGGCATGCTATTTAACAATCCCTTTGATAACCAGGAATATTGGCTTTTTCTTCTTCCTGTAAAACTCCTAATCCATCCGTGACGCCATATGTTACCGACAATATCCAGTGCTGCTGTTTAAACATCGCTGCTGCTCTCTACCATAAAATCAGTGCTGCAACATCGTAACCGAACAAATATCTTAAGTGTAATTAGCAAACCAGACACGTCACCGCCAAGAAGGTACTTCAACTATTGAATGTTAAGTTATTACAACTATACCTTTTCTTCTTCTGATGTCTGATTACATTAGGTTTAATGTTAATCCAATTCGGATCACCTAGAAATGTCTAAAATGTTTTCCAAAAGAAAAGTTCAAAGGACATACACATAGTCTCACAACATTGTTCTGACATCAGGGAAGGTATCAAGTTCTAAAAGATTAAAAAGTTACAGAATGAAAACTGAAGTCATTGCAGAAAGGTATGTGCACATTGTTTACTCCAAGCCCCTCACTTCACAGAGGAGAAAATGAAGTCGAAGTCACATTTTATTAATTGGATGATAAGTGCACAGGGTTCATTGCATTATGCTTCTTTCCACCTACATGAGCACTGAATATATTATTTCTGTGTGTGTGTAAGAAGTAGCATAATCGAGAAGGAGAAAAAGAAAGAGGAAAGGAAGAAGGCAGAATAAAACACAGACCAAGAACAGAAGGTTCCCTATCCAGAGACCCCACAGACACAGGAGCTGGAACAACATACCCAGGGCTCTTAGCTCCCTGTCTGGCATCTTCCACCTCCTGACCCAAGCCCGGGTCACATGAAGCTACAATTTTCTCTGTCCACCTACCATCTAATACCCCTGAGTTCTACCAAATCAAATTACTAGTCTAGATGGAAGTTTGTCAGGAGACGTTGTTAACACCACTAGGGAACCAAACAAAATCAGAAGGTAACCTACTCAAAAAATTTTCCAGTTATAAAAGAAAGTACACATTTCAGAAAGTCCTTACACAGGAAAAAAGAGGACCAGCAAGAAGAATGAAGGTTTAAGCATTAAATGTTCAGCATTAACCCAAGTCAATTCTCCAAGAATAAACACAAGAACAAAAGATCTGCTGTAGAGTATTTTTCACACATTTAAAAATATTTCACCAATGTCTGTTGAGCCACGACAATGTGGTAATGGTTGTTTGCGGTTGACACTATGGTGGTAAAAAAAGATTTTAATGGGTGGGTGGGGTGGGGGCAGCTTGTAGGCTGCAGGCTACCTGGACATAATCACTGGGAAACTGCTGAGCAACTTTAAGCAAGTTACTCATCCTCTCCATACTTTAGTTTTCTCACCTATAAACTGAGGGTCTTAACTAGAAAGTCTTTAAGATGAAGCTACTAAAATCCCTAATTTTTTGTGTGTTTTTAAAAATTTTTTATTGTTGTTCAATTACAGTTGTCCCCATTTTTCCCCCATTGCTCTCCCCTGCCCAACCTACCCACCCCCCACACACACACACATTAAAATCCCTAATTTTAACTCTATGACTAGAGTCTGGTTCTTTTACATCTGGAGAAATGTACAAATAATTATGAAATCCAAAATCCACTTCAAAACACCAACTTTCCCATTTCTTTGTTATGCATACTCCACCTGGATGTTGTCAAAGATACAAAATAAGTGTGTTTCAAACTTAGTTGGGTATCAGATCCTCCTGAAAACATTTCATTTATTTTACTTATTTTGTGTGTGTGTCTATGAGGTTTGTTTGGTTTTGGTTGTTTTGTTTGTTTGTTTGTTTGTTTGTTTGCTTAATCCCTTCACCTTGTTGGTTGTTGGTCTGTTCTCTATCTCTGAGTCTGTTTCTATTTTGTTATTTTATTTTGTTCACTAGATTCCACATATGAGCGAAATCACTTGTCTATCTCTGACTGAATTATTTTATTTAGCATAATGTTCTCCAGGTCCATCTATGCTGTCCCAAAGGGTAAGTGTTGTTTCCTCTTTATGGCTGAGTAGTATTCCATTGTGGAAATGTACCAAAGCTTTTTATCCACTCATCTATTGGTGGGCATTTGGGCTGCTTCCATATCTTGGCGATTGTAAATAGTGCTGCAATGAAATAAGGGTGCATATATTCTTTTGAATTAGTGTCTTGGCTTTCTTTGAATATATTCATAAAAGTGAAATCACTGGGTCATAATACAGCTCAAGTTTTAAATTTTTGTGGAGATGCCAACATTTTAAAACTCAGATTCTTAGGACACAGCTCAGCTCTATCAAATAAAAATATCTTTAAGGATCAGCATTTTTATAATTTTTATAAATGATCTGATATATAGCCAGGTTCAAATATCATCACTACATTGAGCAATTCAATGACCAAGGATCTTTTGAACCCAGGAATACAAAGAAGGTTAGCAGGTCCAGGCAACTTAATGAATAATTAAGCTTTTCTTTTAAATAGATTTTAATGGGGCCAATACATTTTTCATACACACCTCCAATCTGAAATGAGAATATGCAGGATGAAAAACCAAATTAAAAAGTCTGTTCAAGTCAATAAATAAATCATGTCTTGGGAGAGTACGACTTCTTACAATTAGTGACATAGAAAACATAAAAAGAAAATGGAAAGTATTCTGAAATGTGTGAGCTTAGGAAATACGCCCATTATTACTCATATGTCAGAAGGTTACCACCCTAAACGGCATTTAAAGTCACAACAACATTATGGACATAATCATCCTGCTTATTACTTGGAAGTCTATCCAAAAGCTCCATTTTTTCTAGATTTGGCTTTTAAAATGTCAGCATCTAAATCAACACAACACAGTCCAAGCAAACATTTCACACTGAAAATGTCTGATAAGAGAAAGAAATAACAAACAAGAGGAAGAAATGAAATAAAAAATGAAATCACTATTTACAGTGTTTTAAGTGTAAATTTTTGTTGCAGACCTCCAAGTAAAGGTCTGGTTTTATAGCCACAACATTGAATAAATTGTTACATAGAGGACATCCACAGAAAATGTTTTGAATTGACTGTGGTTTCAAGGATCGATCTTTACTACACCTGGAGGATTGGGTCTTGCAGTAGGTACGTCTTGGCCATGCCAACAGCTACTCTACAGCTCTGAGAGTAGATAAAACTAGGTGAATATTCTGTTGCCGATACAACCATGGCTTAAGCAAGTCAGCTGACCTAGGTTTAAAGGATTCCAAGTCCTGCACCCATACTGGGCAATGAGTGTGTCTTCTTTCTAATAGATTGAACATATCCAATATCCCTTTTATAGCAATTAACTAATATGTCAAATAACAAACACATGCATACCCCTGCCCACAAATTTGTCATGAGGAAGCAAAATACATTTTCAATATAAAAAACAAATAACTAGTGGTCACTTCTCTAAAGAACTATAGCAATTCACAACTTTATTTCTCAATTAAATAAATAAACAAACAAAGAGTTCCCTACTACTCCCTAAAAAGTAAAAATCAAGTCCCCACAAACTTGTAGAAAGTTTCCCCTTCAGCATAACAGCAAGGATTCCAGGGAAAAGGTGTTTGAATTGTTTGACCTTTACATTAACCTTTAATAACACAGTGATTTGCAATCTCCTAAATAAATGAAATATATTTGTAATGTTTTCCTGTGTCTTAAAAAAGCAACTCACTGTATGAACATACTTTAGTCCACTTATTAACAGCATCAACATTTATACATTTTATAATGTATTTCGTCACCAGTGTCACTGTCTCTACAAGCCTAGAGAGAAAAGAAGCAGCATTCATTACGGACCACCTCCAGGCCAAGCAGGAGCTAAGATGCCTTACTTGATTTAAATAAAGCTTCACAATAACCCCACAGGCACTATCCCTCTTCCTGAGTTATATTTCTTTTTTTATAAATGAAGAAACTGAGGCTGACGGAAGTTGAACGAGTGACTCAAGGTCACACCTGTAGAAGTGGCAGAGTTGCAGCTTTATCCTTGATCCAACTCCAAACCTCATGTTTCTACAGGCCAGGCATGGGGTCTCCCAGTCTGAGATGGATTAAGAAGGTAATGATGAACAAAAGTCTATTATTCTATATGACTCACTAATTAGCTAGCCCCATTAAACTATTTTTTTCTTTACCACAACTTAATAAGCATCTCTCTTAGAAACAGATCATCAAAGCATTCTCTTGCAAAGCAAATTAAGGAATTTGATACTCAAAGCAGAAATAGTTTGAGAGTTCTATTTTTATGCAGAAAAGAGAGAAATTCATCATACTGATCATCCAGAAATATCTAGTTCAACACTGCCCATATGATTAACAGAGATTGAACACAGAGTCACACGGAATCCACAGAACCCAGCAGACAAGTCCAATATTTAGTAAAATGAATGAACATTTATTCATTTTCCTTAATGTGTAATACAGTTAGTTTAAATTTTCACAGCCAAGCATTGAAAAGTTATATAAGAAGACACAGTTATTTCCTTAAATTCAGTATTGTGCATAAATAAAAGTTGTGTGCCATATTTCCTTCCTTTAAAATATATTCTTCCAAACATCTCTATTTGAATTAATTAATAACATCAATGTCTTTCTATAACCCAAGGTCAAAAAACCCAGTCATCTTTGATTCTCTATTTGCTTCCTAATTCCGTATCCACTTGGTTTCCAAGTCATTTTTAACTCAGACTCTTGAGTCCCTCTGCTCAGTCCTGCTCAATTCTGCAGGGCCTGTCCCCTGCTAGATTAGTGTCCTCCTTACCTTTCTCACAGACACGGAAATATCCCTCCTGGAGCTTCCAATCTACCCTGATAACAATGCATTTGCCACATGGGGGCGAGACTCATAATCCCAAAGAGATGTTGATCTTACAACTCCCAGCATAGAAGTTCTCCATGATTAAATTCCCCGTGATTTCGCACTCTAAAACCTGGCTCCATCCAGCCTCTCTTCCCAGAATCCTGCCTCCATTTACTTCTACCAATTCACCCTACATGCAAGCTATCCAGTTCCGGTTGCTGCTCATTTTCTCCAGCTATTTGCCTTTGTAGAATGCATCTCACCACCTGGAATGTTTTTTCCATATAAGCAATCTTATCCATCCTTTAAAACTGAGTTCAAAGACCACTCCTCCACAAGCCAGTCCCTGACTTCTGAGGCTGGAAGTAATCACTCCCTCCTCTAAGATTATATAACAACCTACCTGCACTTCTCTTGTGGAAATGAACACTTAGAATATATTACAGTTACCTGTGTATATTTTATATCTCTCACCAACTGTAAACATTTAATACAAATAAACCTCTGTATCTCCCATAGCATCTAGACCAATTCTCTCACATAGTATGAGCTTGAAGAACATCCAATTAATAAATGCTACAGTAAGGCCTTTATACCAAAGGAGAATATATCTCCATCTGTATTGCTTAGGTGATCTTTGAGTTTAAAAAAAAAATCACATAATGTTTTTCCAAGTATTCAATACCAAGTATGAATAAAACTAACTTCCTTGAATTTTGGAATCAGAGAACCAGAGGACATGAGAAGAAAATGCTGTTGTTTATCAGCCCAGGCAGTGCAGGCAGAAAGGTCTGTTGAGCTGCCACCCATCAGTCAGCCCTGCACAGAACACGCACGCACACAGGCGGCGCTGCGGCATTGAACCAGGTGCCTTACTTTGCGGTAGACTATCATGTTTGGAGAGCTGTCCTCTGGGTCAGCAGTCCCCGCTGCTCTTTGATCCCCGGATCCCTGAGCCATCCTGGATGCCTTCACTCACACTGCAAAAATAAATGAATAGGCCATTAAGACATGCAAGATTATATAAAGAAAACTCTGCAATGCAAAGATCTAAGTATCTTTTGGGAGGTGGCATGAAAATAAAATGTGATGTAATTTCTTATTTTGCCTCATCAGTTTAAACAGCATTTTTTTAAAAATTAGGGGATGACTGTGGTCTTATGGTCTACATACATCCTTTTAATCCTGAAGCAATGTGTTCTTTATTTTTCAGCCCAGAATTGTGCACTCCAGTTTTAAGTAATCTCCTGAAGACACATAAAACCATTCATTCTGAGGCTGAGTTTACTTTGTACCAAAGCTCATCTTATGATTAATTCTATGCATTAAATATGAATATTTTATCAGGGAAATGCAAATCAAAACCACAAAGAGATACCCACTTGATACCCACTAGGAAGGTTATAGTAATAAAAGCAAAACCTCAAATAACAAGCATTGAAAAAGACGTGGGTAAATTGGTGCCCTTGTACATTATTGGTAGGAAATGGAAAACCTTTGGTGGTTCCTCACAAAGTTAAACAGAACTGTCATATAACCTGGCAATTCCACTCCTAAGAACTGAAACTAGGTATCCAAACAAATACTTGCATGACTGCCGACAGTAGCACCATTCACAATTGCCAAAATATGGAAATAGCTCAATGTCCATCAACTGACAAATGGATAAACTCAATATGGCCTATCCCTACAATGGAATGTAATTCAGTCACAAAAAAATAATAAATCACTGACACCTGCTACAACATAGATTAATCCTGAAATCACTATGCTAAATAAAAGGAGCTAGAGACAAAAGATCATTGCAATGGGCTGAATGTTTATGTCCCCTCAAAATTCACATGTTAAAATCCTAACCCCTAATGTAATGGTATTTAGGAGGTAGCTTTGGGAAGTGATTAGTGTCCTCACAAAAGAGACCCCAGAGAGAAGTTTTACGAGTGAGCAAGCCATTTATGAACCAGGAAGCAGGCCCTCACAAGACACCAAATCTGCCCAAGTCTTGGTCTTGAACATTCCAGCCTCTAGAATAGTGAGAAATAAATTTCTGTAGTTTACAAGATGCTCAGTCTATGGTATTCCATTACAGCAGCCTGAGTGGACTAAGACAGAGGGATATATTGTAGGATTCCATTGACACAAAATATCTAGGATAGAGAAATCTGTAGAGACAGACAGCAGATTTTTAGTTACAAGCAGCTGGGGAGAGAAGACATTGGGGATACTGCTTAATGGAGATGGGGTCTCCTTTGCGGATGATCAAAACATATTTCAGCTCAATAGAGGTGATGGTTATGGAGAACGCTGTGAATGTACTAAGTGCTCTGAAATGTGTGATTTAAAACAGTTAAGTTGATGAGTGTTGTTAGGAACACAGGAGATGAGCTATGATAAAGACAGTCATGACAGAAGAGAGGCTACTATGATTCCAAATAAAAACTCACGCATTTATGAATTTCACCTCAATTAAGAAAAATGATCCTTTTTAATTTGACCTGTTAAAATGCCTGAAAAGATAGCAGTGAGGCAATGAAAACGTATGGAATTTTCAAGTAAAGAAGCCAGTTCAGTTCTTGGTATGACAATATATTTGCTGGGCGACCTCAGGCAACTTAAATAACCTGTTGGATATTGTGTTCCCTATGTTAACTTTATTTTAAAATATATATGTTGAACACTTGCTATGTACCCAGAAACATGCCATGGCACCTTTCTCTACACTGCTTTCATCAGGAAAATGTGAATTTTACTGACTGCTCACAGGTAAGAGTTAAATAAACTGAAAGTAAAAGTATCATATAAAGCTATAAAAGTCCTATACAAATGTTATCACTAATCTAAGAACCTGCTTGCATTATTTGCACAAAATTCACAGGCTTTTCATCAAAGAAACTTTTATAAATACCATACTTGACAGAAAAGGCCATAACAATTTTTTTTTAAAAACTCAGGAAACATTTTATTATAAAATGAGTTGGTACCAAAGGTCATTCCATAAAAATAAGTTTGGGCAAATAATGAGGAAGAGATGGGAATTTGTAATTTATTTAATTACCCAAAGTATCCCATTTGTATACTGCTGTTTGCTTTCATCGTCATTTATGAATTAGGGTGCGTTTTAAAAGCTAGATTACATGAAGTGATAAAGAGCATCATTCTATTATCTCTACTCATGGCGATATCAGTAACTCTATGAATACAGTGATTATTATTCTAATCAGTGGCTTTTAAAGTTAAATGAATAACACACTGTTTTATTCATAAATAACCTACTCCTTTGCCTTAAATAGAATATGACTGTGCATGAAAAACAAAAATTGAGTCCACTTATGTATGCTCATTTGTCTATGTCACAGAGGCATTCTGAGCTCCTATTGCTTTATTTTAAAATGAGCACTTCCACTTTAATGAGTATATTATCTTCCACCTAGAAAACTGTGCTATAGCGGCAAGGTTGGAAGTGACCTAGAAACAATCATGTCAATGCTCCCTTTGCCTGTGCCCGACGCTCCTCCCTGCCCCCAACAGGAGCACGGCTGTGCGTAAAACAGGCTGACGTCCTGGGATCTGGACTTCGGACCACTATGCGAATGCAGCCAGGAATTTCAGTGAGTCTAGAAGGCAGTAGACAAGCTTCTATTTTCGATTCCTCCGTCTACTCACTTTGAAACTCAAGCAAGTCATTTACTTTTTCTGTGTCTAGAAAGAATCATTTCTAAAACACTTTCTAACCCTATGTCAGCAGTTGTTAGGGAGAACAGGATGCAAAACCTACCTAGGTAAAGACATTCTGAATAAATTCATTAACAACAAAGCTGGTGTACATGACATTAAAAGAGTAGATTTTCATTCATTACAATATAGTATAAAATATTTACTTTTTAAATGACATGCCATAGAAATAGTATTTTAAATTTAGTGGTAGAGAAAAACAAAACCTTCATTTTATTTATGTGCCCTGCATGTATATACACATGGTAAATAAGTCAGGGACTTTGGTTTTAATGACTAAAGAATGTGAGTGTTTTTCTGAAGACACATAACTACATTCCAATGGAAAGGAAACATGTTAATATTCTTTTCCTATAATGGCGTACAGCTAACAGAAGAGGAAAACTGCAAATGTGTTAAGACGTGCATTTCATAACCTCCAAGAAAAGACAAGCTAGTGTAGTGGTTACAAGCTGGCCTCTGTCACCAGGCAGATCTGCATCTGGATTCCGGCTCCACTGCTCACCAGCTGAGAGATCCTGGGCAAGTTACTTCCCCTCTCGGTGCCTTGGTTTCCTTATCTGTCACAAACCTTGGTCCCCACATAGCAGAAAGCCTTCTGGACCAGAAGGCCTGGTCCCCCCACCTGCTCAGCAACTAAATACCTGTTGGAACCCAGTCAAGCCACAGCTTCCCTGCACCCCAACTGGATGCTAGCTATAAAACTCACCACCACTAGCATTCCCTCCAGTTCTGACCGAGAGCTCAGAACGTCAAACTTTTAAATTTCCTTCAAAGACTCGCCAGAATATTCCATGCCATCTCTCTTCCATCATCACTGCCTACATCCTAGCCCAATGCCTCTATTCATGACAGTGCTCATGCAGAACTTCGCAAAAAACCACAGAACTGGGGTTAAGCTTTCCCGCCCAGACTTAGCATTCCTCCCCTAGAAGCAACTCCTGTAATACCACCACCCACCACTAGGTGCCATAGGACTCAACACTTGTTCTTGGAGCAAACAGCATCCACTCTAGAGACTCCATGCTAGGCCCTGGAGATATAAAGATAAATCAGACACAGACACTCTCATTAAAGTGTCCAGAGTCCAGGAGGGGTGACAGACATGTCCACAAAAGCAGGACATTGTAATAATGTATGGTGTTCAGTTATGACAACACAGAACAGGAGGAGGGGGCAACTGAGGTCAGAGCAGAAGGACCAACATAAGTCTGGGGGAGGCAGAAGAGGACACTTGAGCCTAGATGACAACACAGGCGTGGACATCTGAAGACCCACAAGTGGACACTCAAGAAAAAAATGGGAATGATCTGATCTCAAGGACATTAAACAGGAGAACAGCCAAACGTGGGGAGTGAAATAGCAGGGATTCCCGCCCCTCTGGATTCATTACTTTGTTTACCTCTTCATCGGGGGTCTCCTCCACCAGCAAGCCAATTCTGCCTGGGCAGGATCTTTGCTGGTGGGGTTCGCCCGCTATTGCTGGCACCTAGAACAGGGCCCGGAACACAGTTGGTACTCAAATATTTTTGAATAAATGATGGAACTGATAAGATTCTACCAAGATACAAGCATACTCCTTGTGGAACATTCATCTAGATAATGAGGCATTAGGACTGCCCAACAAAGAGGGCTCTATCTCAACAAAGACCTGTGTACGGAATTGCACATGAAGGTTTTCCCCAGGGTTTACTGATGTGGCTCTGCTCTGAGCTCTGGAATCCATGTTTGGAACCCATGAGCAGTTTAGGTGAGAAGGAATGTGTGGGAGGGTAGGAAGTGTGGTGAGGCGAGACCCTTTGAATAACAGAACAATTGAGCATCTCTGACTCAAACTCTGATTAATAAATCTTTTGAAAGTCAGGGCTGCAATTTACTCCAAACTTCTACTGCATTTGTGGCTCACAGTGCTAAATATGCCAGGTGTTTTCCTTTGTAATGACAGCCTCTCCACAGCAATCAAAGCCTAGGTAGGGCCCAACAGACGGCAATGCTGAGCAGAGCAGGTAGGAAAGACCCAACGATGTGGGAAAGGAAGGGACTTTGCAGTCAAACTGGGAACTGCATCTCAGCTCTGGTAACGCCAAGGCCGCACCAAGTAGAAACTTCCAGCTCTTCACCTGGAAGACGAGAACCCTCTCCTTTGCAGGGCTGCTTTTGAAGGGATAATAAAATAAGCCACATAAATTCTCTAGCAATAAATGAATGTAGAAATGGACCAGCAGTCTTGCTCTCTGCCAGTGTTTGGCCAAGTGAAATTCCCGGGCCATGTGCACCATGGAGAAGGCCTTCCCCCACTCTCAGGGATTCTGACTGGGTACACACGAGATGAAGCCAACAGGTAAGCTCCTCAGGTAATCCTGATGCTCGACTAAGAGGTAAACCACTATAATTATACTACAATGCCATTAAAATCATTGTCACATGCAGCTAAGAGCCTTAAGATGTCACTCCTACTGCTCTTAGTGCCCAGCCCTCAAAACTCTATTCAAGGAAATATCTTGTAGGAGAGGTAATCAACTGCTGACTGTAATACAGTCTGAATATTTATGCTGCCGAATAAGAATTCTGTTGATGTTATTTCCTCTCCCCCATATACATCAAATTCACATCATTTGCCTCAGCCCATGAAAACTCAGTGGATTTTTTTCTGACATTGACAATGTTAAGCACTTCAGAAGAAAAATTTATAATATGCGTGCTAGCTCAGTAGTACAAGCTTGTTGATATAGTTCTAATCTAACTGAGTGGGCAGGAACCTCAAGGGGGAAGAAGGAAGAAAACAGCTATAAAGAACAAATAACTCTTCCTGTTATAGCAGAGACTGCCAACTTGACATTTTCTATATATTCATAGTTCACATGTTCAATGACAGATTGAGTGTTTCAGGTAATGCACCAAAGATCTTAAAGCAAGGTGACCACATTCAACCCCCAAGGGCTAATTTTGGTGGCAATGCCAGGCACCCAGTGTTTTACTGGGATATAATCGCTCGATCATTTCAGGACTTCAGTTAGAATTCAGTAATTCCCAAAAGCTGATCCAAGGACCTGAACCAAACTAGCAGCCTCAAAACCACCTGGGGGAGATTCTAAAGGTACGTGTTCCTGGTTCCCATGCTCCAGAAATCCTAATCCAGTTAGCCTAGCATGGTCCCTAGAGATTTATGATTTCAATGTTCCCCAGGTGATCTGGAAGCACGGGCAACTTTGGGAACCACTGACCTAGATTCCATGGAGCCTGCCTTCTCTTCACCTGATCCCTCCCTCCAGTCCCAGGTTGCAGCCATGCTGAGGTGGGGCTCCTTTAAATTCTACTGCATTTAGGCAAAAATTCAATGTAATGGATAAAGCAAGGGTCATGGTATCAAAGAACTGGCTCTCACTCCTGGCCATTCTATTTTGGTGCTGTGAGACCATGAGCCACTTACCGCTATGCTCATTTATATCAATGGTTCTCAGCCTTGCCTACTCGTCAGCATCACCTGGGCAGTGCTTCATGGCAACTGCAACAAGTGGATGTTATTATTCCTACTCTACAGATGAGAAAATTGAGGCTTCAGAGCATGGGTAACTTGCTCAAGGTAACACAGCTTGTTAGTCAGGAAACTAAAATTCAAACTCAGGGCTGCCTCCAGTGCCCACAGACTTTGCAATGTGTAGGTCTTGGTTTCCAGTAAAATAATCTATATAAAGGATTTAAAACAAAATTGTGTAACTATACAAAATTTAAGTATATATTAAATGTAAAATGCTTAGCACCTATATACTATATATAAAGTCCTTAGTAGTAGGTACTACTGGTACATAGTACAACTATTACACAGTAGGTCCTCAACTAGTTCATGGACCTACTAATTCCTGTCTACTAATTCCCACTAATTTCTTTCTAACTCCTAGTGCATCAGTGAAATTGACTTTCCCATACCAAGCCTATCTTAAGACATGTAAATAAACACAATCCTCTCTGGGTTGCCAACAGCTGCTTGACAGCCTAAACAAACTAATCCATCAAAGCCACTTTTAAAGAAAAATATTTTTGCATCCACCATATTAAACAGTAATCCTAAAAACTAAGCTGGGAGTGAGAAGGAGAAAGTCTTCCACATACCAGGATGAGCTTGGCCATGTGATGCACCTCCCAGTCCTGTGAACACAATCGCTGCTCGAAGTCCAGGTGCACCCAGGCAGCTCCTCTGACCAGGGCTCTGCACTCCACACTGCTGGCCACCCTCAGACCCTGCCAGCTCCCCACTGACTCCTCCTGCCATTTGCACTCTTCTTTTGTACACAGTATGCCCACTATGGCCTTCTACCTTCTCTTTGAACTTTAACCTTCTGTGACCTTCATGGAAAACTGGCTTCACCCAAACTCATGCCCCTGCAGACCTCTGTTCTCACCCCATGTATCTCAAGACTAGGAAGGAAAGTTAAGCATCCTCCCAGCTGTCCATTGTTATTTTAAATTATTTTCTTCCCATCCTCCTACTCAGATCCCAGCTCTTATGACACTCAGATCACCAGACTACACCCCTTTCTACCCATGGTCACTGCTGCGTCCCACCTCCCTCCTGCTTTGCCCTTTCATTCCCTGAAGACAGGGTTCTGGTGCCGGTTCTCAGAGGTTTAGTCTATTTTCTTAATCAACCTCAGGGGCTGTAACACCAGAATCAAAGACCTAACTGAAAGTCTGGTTTCTCCATCCTTTTTATTTCCTCACCTGAGCACTTTTCCTTCATGCCCCCTCCCCAGCCACCGCCTCACATGGGCACGTGCTGAACCTTATCATCACCAGTGCCTGTCCCACCCCAGGTCCTCTACCCTATCCCCCTCCCCACTTCACAGCTCAGTTATTCTACATTCACTGCAAACACTCTTCAAATTTAGACAGTCAACCTATAACTTTTTAAATTTTTTTCTTCTCTCACTGGCTCATTATGGTCAATCACTCACTCGCTCCCTGGCAAACACTCTCCCCCCCACCTCCCCCTTTCTGTGTCATGTCTACCAGCAGATCTCCAGCATCGACGGAACCATACAACACCAACACGGTACTTGAATACCCAAGTTCACATCCAAGCACTTGAACACTTTGCAGTGGGGTGGGGTGAGATGGGGGTAAGAAGAAAATAACACAACCAGTCTGACTAGTGGTATTTTAAATTCATGAGCACAAACTTTGAATGAGTTCATCAATACTGCCCACCAAATCTAAAATGTTTTCCTACCAAGTCTGATCTCCTTTTCTGAACTGGTTATCTCACATCTTGTGCTTGTTCAAACTTTGCACACAGTCTCAGTTAATGGGGTCACTTCAAACTTCACTGAAGAAATGGGAGCCAGCGGAAGGCAAGTCTCTCGTCCTGGGACGCCCTCACCTAAACCACCCTGTTCTTGGCCTTCCCTCCTGTTGCAGTGGAGGAAGTGTTGTTGCATTTACGAAAGAAAAGTTGCTCCACTTTTGCTCTTCATTGGGAGGTTATAGCACAATTCTCCTACCACCACCACACCAATGGGGCTCTAGTATAACACAGTGAGTTAATAAAAGACCTCCAAAACACAAACTCTCTGAGGAGTACTTAGGAAACTAAAGTCAAGAGAGGAGACGAAAACAGGGGAATTTTAAGCTTCTGGCACCTACAGCAACAGCAAACATTAAACACAGCCCAATTCCTAGACAAATTAAATAAAAGCCTGCACTAAAGGCCTCGTTATCTCAGCTCCTACTATCCGAAACATCATGTTTGGCTTTTATGCAGTCATCAGAACCAGATAGGACACAGGTGTTGAAATTATCAGAAAGGAAATTCAGTGGCCAGGTGGCTCAGTTTGTTGGAGCCTCATTCCATACACTAAGGTTGTGGGTTTGATTCCTGGTCAGGGCACATACCTAGGTTGCAGGTTCGATTCCTAGTCCATGACTGGGGTACATATGGGAGGCAACTGACTGATGTTTCTCTCACATCAATATTTCTCTCTCACATTGATGTTTTTCTTTCTCTTTCTCCCTTTCTCTCCCTCTCTCTCTCTTTCTCTCTCTGTCTCTCTATCAATAAATATATCCTTAGGTGAAGATTTAAAAAAGAGAGAAAGGAAATCCAAAATAACTGTGATTAAATATGTTAAAGGCTATAATGGGAAAAGTAGATGGTAATTAAAACAGAGAGACAGAAACTTTTTAAAAGAAATCCTTAAAAAGGAAATGCTAAAAGTCAAAAACACTGTGACCAATTAAGAATGCTCACTGGCAGACTCAAAATGGCCAAGGAATCAGTGAATTTTAATGAAGTTCAATATATCAACTTCACAAATGAGAGAGAAAAAGAATTTTTGAAACATGGGACAGAACATCCAAGATTATGGTACAATATCAAAGATGTAACTAATCTAAGTGTAATTCGAATAGCAGGAAAAGAAACAGAAAAAGCAGTAAAAGACTTATTCGAAGGAATAATGACTGACAGCTTTGGAAAGTGAGTGGCATACACCAACCACAGATCCAGGCAGATCAGAGCACACTGATCAGGGTTAAAAAAAAGAAAGAAAAAAAAACACTGCAGAAAATCAAAGACAAAGAGAAAATCTTGAAAGAAACCAGAGGGAAAGTGGAATGAAATACTTGAAATATTGAAAGAGAAACCCACAAGCCTAGAATTCTGTATCTAGTGAAATTATCCTTCAAAGGTGAAGGAAAAATAATAACTTTCTCAGACAAACAAAAGCTGAGCAAGTTCACTAACAAATTTGCCCTGCCTGCCCTGCAAGAAATGCTAAAAGAAGTTCTTCAGGCAGGATTTCGTTTATACAGGACAGAAACTTGGGTCTACAAAAAGGCAGAACAAGCATCAAGGAAGAAACAAAGGAAAAACAAAAGCTCTTATTTACTATTTCTTAATTAATCTAAGAGAAAGCAGTAAGACTCTTTTGGGCGATGTTCATGGGAAAGAAAAATAATATCTTTAAAAATGTCTATATCAATGTCTAACACAGAGTTCCCGAATCACTCCTGGCCATCATTAGCTCAGGGTCCCAAGCTACAGCCTGAGAGACAAACCCAGCCTGCTGCCTGCTTTTGTGTGACCTATGAGCTAAGAATGTCTTTACATTTTTAAGTTGTTGAAAAAAGCTGAAAGAAGAAAAGTGTTTATAACACATGAAAACTGTGTAAAAGTCAAATTTCTGTGTCCGTAAAGTTTTATAAATAAACCCCTATTTGTTTGCTCACTGTCTAGGACTGCTTTCATGCTATAACAGCAGAGTTGTATGGTTGTAGCAGAGACCATATGGCCCAAAGAGCTCAAAATATTTACTATTTCGTCCTTTACATAAAAGGTTCTGTGAAAATGAAGGCATAAATATGTTTAAAAAATGATCCTGTGTTTCTGGCACAAGCCCAATCACTTAATTTTTCAGAGGATAACACTAAGGCCTGAAGAGATGGAGTGCCACTCGAATGTCACCTTGCTAGTTAGTAATAGCACCAGAATTAGGATGTGGGTCTTGAGATCCTCGATGCCTCTCCTCTCACATGAGAGAACTTACATTTTGTAAGTATGGGTTCAAAGATGATACTGCCTAATACTACTAGTACTACTGGCTCTAGGGACTGCAGAACTAACATTTTATTATTCTCCCCTTTTACATGAAAGCTTGCAACTGCCAGAGAAGATGTAGGAGTGACAGAGAAGCTCTGCCGGGTTTTATACACGAGACCGGCATGACTAAGAGATGAAGAGGATGACGTGTTCCCAGGGGACCCACGAAGAAAGGCGCTCCTCTCGGCTTTTTAAAAAAGAATGTCTGTTTTACTCCTTGGAATTTTGTTGTTTTCTGTCTTCATTTTTAAAAGAACGGGTAAAAACAGTATCTTTCCCCACCAACCCTAGGCATTTAAATGCCAGTGCGTCTCCTCTATGATCCATGAGGCACACCCGTGGAGCAGCAACAGCAGGCTTTTCCTCTGCTGGAGACAGCAGACGACAACGAAAAATGTATTCATAAAGGTCATCAGGCACAAGCAATATAGGTAAAAAAAATAACCATTGAATAGGTCTGAGGGTCCTTTGTTACTGTTTTACTCATATTATGTAGATGGAAGACAAATGTATATGATTAGAATGTACCACTTCCTGCAATGAGGGTCCAACTTACAACAGAACAGCCCTCAAGAACTAGAAAAGTTTGATAAAGTTCTAAAAAGAGAGCTCCTTCGGCAATGAGTACGCATGGGACCAAGATCCAGGAGAAAAGGAGGAAAAAGGATGTGAGCCAGACATCCCATGCAAGTATCGCTTTAACCATTTGATCAAATTCAACGTGTGTTTATGAAAATATTAGTAAATTTTGAATGTAAGAGAACTGCTTAATCTGACAAAGGGTATGTATAAAACACAGCAACCATAATATTTAATAGTCACACTTGGAGAACTTTCCCACTGAGATTAGGGACGAGACAAGGGTGCTCACTATGACTACTTCTATTCACCATTATATTAGAGGCCTTGGCCAATACAACATGCAAGAAAATGAAATAAAAGGCATAATTATTGCAAAGGAAAAAGCAAACACTGTTTTGCTGGTAATTTGATTGTATACATGGAAAATCCATAATGACCGACATGGAGCTATTAGAATTAATAAGTGTATTTAGCAGAATCACTAGATATAAGGTCAATATATAAAAATTGATTGTATACACCCACTACAAACCACTGGAAATGATGTTTTTAAAAGATGTCATTTGTAATAGTATAAAATAACTTTAAATACTAGAAATATATCTCAATAAAGGCACACAATACCTTTGGAACATACAGTAATACAAAGCACTAACAGAAATGAAAGATCTAAATACATGAAGTGATATAGCATATTAATGAATGGAAATAATCAACATTCTAAAGACATTAATTTGGGCTAGAGACTTAATGCAGTCCCAATCAAAATCCCACCAAAAGATAATTTTAAAATTTATATAATAAGCAAAGGACTAAGAATAATGAAGCTATTCTTAAATAAGAACATAGCTGGAGGACATACACTGGATGTCAAGACATTATTAAGCTATATTAATTAAGACAGTGTGGCATCAGTATAAGAATAGGCAAATTGAACAATGAAAGGGGCTAGAAAGCAGAGAGAGACCCATGTATAAATAATCACCTGATTTATAACAAAGGTGACATTTCAAAACAGTAGATAGGAAGAGATTTTTCAATAAGTAATGCTGGGTTAATTGTACATGTGTGAGAATAAAATAAATATGGATCTCCTCTTTGTGCCATAGATAAAAAATCAACCTCAGGTGAATTCATTTACCTAAAGATAAAATGCAAATAAAAAAAGGGTTTCTGAAAATTAGAAGAAAAACTTCATGGCCTTGGGGTAGGCAAAAATTTCTTAAGCAGGCACAGAGAAAAATAACTATAAAGGAAGAGGCAGATAAGTTGAGTTAAATTAAAAGTAATATCCATTCTTCAAAAGAAAGTCCAATGTCAAACCTCAGAATAGAAAAAGCTATTTTCAGTATACATGACTGGTAAAAATATTTGTATTAAAAAATAAAATTCCTACAAATCACTAAGAAAAAGATAGACAATCCAATTGAAAAAAGGAAATGAATAGGGACTACAAAAGATTAAATTAAAATGACAAAAAACATATTAAACAGCTGCATAATCATCAGTTACTAGGGCAAACTGAAACCACAATGAAACACTACTATACACCCACAATGATGGCTAAAATGGAAAATTCTGACAATCCCAAGTGTTGACAAATATGTAGAGAAATTGAAACATGCATCAACTAATGACAGGAGTATAAATTGATACACCACTTAGGAAAACTCATTGTAAGGACCTACCTACTAAATTTGAACATATGTACGTCATTTCCCAGCCATCCAGTCTTGATAAATGCAAAACAAAAATGCATTTATATGTGCACCAAAAACACATACAAAAAAGTTTATCACAATGTTATTCACAGTAGCCTAAATTGACTGGAAGTGTTCCAAATGCCTATCCACAGTAGATGAATAAACAGTTTGTTAAGTATCACAAAGTGGATTGCTATACAGCAATAAAATGAATAAACTGCTGCTATGCATCACAACATAGGTGACTCTCTCAAACAATGCTTTGCTTAAAAAGATCCAAAAAGGAGTATATACATATATATAATTCCATAGGTATTTCATATATTTCAAAAATGAGAACATACAGTGATGGAAATCAGGTTAGTAGTCACAGTGGAGAAAGGGAGTGTGTAGTTGTTGGGTAGGTGCATGAGGTAGTTTCTGACAGAATTGTAATATTCTGAGAGAATGGATGTATATAGTATTTAAAATGCATTAAGCTGGCCTGGCTGGTGTGGCTCAGTGGATTGAGTGCCAGCCTGTGAACCAAAGGGTAGGTGGTTTGATTCCCAGTCAAGGCACATGCCTGAGTTGCAGGCCAGGTCCCCAGTAGGGGGTGTGTGATAGGCAACCACACATTGATGTTCTCTCCCTCTCTTTCTCTTTCCCTTCCCCTCTCTCTAAAAATAAATAAATAAAATCTTTCAAATAAAAAAATTCATTAAGTAATGATTCATGTACTTTCCTGTAAATATGTTGTATAATAGAATTTTATGTTTTAAAAGATAATAGTGCAAATATTCTGGAAGAAGGATACAGCATCTCTTGTTTGCATGGTGGCACTTCAGCTATCTCAGAAAGAGCAATACAAAAAATTATACAATTGTAGGCATACGGTCACAGGGATGGCGGAGGAGCCGGAGACTGTGTCTGTTACCACTATATACACTCACCCTGATGTTGTGCACGAATCAGAAGCAACAATCACTGAATGAGAGAACTGGTAGAGAAGTGAAAGGATATTAGAAACAATACCACTGAAGGAATTCCCATATTATCCAAAAGCTTTATTTTGGATAATAAAAGTCTTCCAACTCTTATAAAATATTTCAGAGTGGTTGAAATATTCTATATTCATTCTTAATAACTTTCCACTGCCCAGCAAATAAAACTCAAAGTCCTTCAGTCAGTTTAGAAGATGGACACAGTTACCACTTATTTTTTGCTATGAAATTTGCTCCATTGGTAGGGAACGATGGGATTGTGAACTATCCCGGACAGAATATGCTGTGTCACTGGATACACTAATCGGATCAAGGTAGATATCTGACTCTAATCAGGACTAATCAGGGTCCTTCTCAGAGACTGAGATAAGGACACTGTAATAAAAAAACATCCCATCCCTGTGTTGAAAGGATGTAACAGTGGAGATATTAATGACCATATACTGTTTCTCTAGTGTTAGTTAAGGGGGAAGTCAAGATGATGAGGTATCAAGTAAGAGTGCTGAGATATCATTTAAGTCCCTGGATCCAGCCATGCTTGAATTCCCAGATACATGTGTCAGATAAATTCCTTTCTGCTTGAGTTGGTTTGAATTTTGCTTTAGTTCAGTTTTTTAATCCATATACAAGAAAGCCCTGAATCACCACCACTACCACCACCACCACCACCATCATCATCACCATTTATGTGACACTTAAGTCCCTCAGTAAACTGACCCTAATTTGCATTTCTCGTCTTGTCAATCACTGTTCATTTTCACATAACTAACAACATAACCAATCTCAACCCCAGGAAACTCTCCCCCACCATGAATTCCCAGTAAGCAAAGCAACTTAAACCAACCTACTTCCAAATACACTTTTGAGAGCCCACTGGATGCTCTGATTAAGGAAAAGTAGAAAATATAAGAAACTGGGGATTAAACAGATTGTTTAAATGCAGGAGAGGGTTGCAAGGTAAATAGGAGGGAAGGACAGTGGTTGTTGCAGAGATGCTTTTGAAAACTAAAGAAAGCCAAAGAAATGAAAATCTGGAATCTATAAGAACTTTGATGTGAAGCTAAATACCTTGTGCTTACTGTGAGATGCCTGAGAACTTCCTCATCAGTCACGCCAAGAAAGTTATACAAAGTATATCCCAAGATTTGTCCACCTCACCCTTGAGCCATAGGAAAAGCCAGGCATTGGTGGTCAACCTCTCCATCTGAACGTCTAAAAGGCATTCATTGAACGTTTGGGCATGGGAATTGTGCACTGACTGTAATATAACCAAACCACCAAAAGTATTTCACTGCAGGGGAGTGATATCCTGAAAAACAGTAAGAAGTAACTAGAATTCATTGTGGCACATCCTCTATTATCAACATAAGGTGAGGTAAATGCCACTCATAATCAATTTTGTTTTCTCATTTTTTTCTTTCAGTAAACATTTATTAAACAGGTTTGCTTGCAACATACATTTCGCCTATCCCTGTTTGCCCCTTAGTTTTAAGTTCATCCACAGGCTTCTCCTGCCTGAAAGGTTTCTAAGGACCTAACTCTCAGTAGGAGGTATTAAAAATTCTTCCTATCTCCGTCCTATTACTTACACTAAAGTGCTTCAAGCACACTCTTGCCACTGAAACCATTGGCCCTCCAGTGTTCAACTCATCCATTCAACCTCTTCCTCGAAGTCTCTCAGTGGGAAGCAACCCCTCCCTCATTCCATCCCTATGTGCCTGTCTTACCACGTTCTGCTTCTCCATCTTTTCCCCCTACATAATTTTAAACTTCTTGACAACAGCCATGTCTGATTATTGTTATCAAGAGAAGTTCTTTGGACTTACTACCAATGTGGATGAGCAGAGTGGGGAGCAGGGAAGAGCATGGAGATCTCAGACCAACAGGTGACCTGGGGTAGGAACCCCCAGCACTCTCCCCACAACCCCCAGACTAAGAGTTGACTAATCAGAGATTTTCAGGAACACTCTCTCTTTCAGTGATGCCTTCAAAGCAGTCGCAGTTCCTCAGCCCTCTTCTGCACCAGGGGAGAATGGAGATCAGCGGCGTGAAGCTTCTTTGTCTAATGTCACATGCCCCTAGGGGCTAGGGGCAGAAACTAGCAGCCAAGCCCTTAAACTACCTGCCATTCTGAAAGTTAAAGTGCCTTCTCCTAAAGAAATATAAAATACAATAAATATGCTTATTCTTTGTGAATGTGTACTTTTGGTTTTGACCAGCTGCTGAATCAGTCTTTGTTTTAGGACACATGGCCTGCAAAATATTAAAATGGCATCATCCTCCTTGGTTTGAAATCTGTACACAGTAGCATTTACATAGCAGCTTAAGAGAAAAATACACTGGGCATTTTTTAAAGTTGTTGTCTTTCTTTCAGAAGTCACAAACAGGGAGGAAAAAAACCCAGCCAGTTCAAACACATGTTTGATTTGGATTGGGCAGTAGAGAGCTACACAACACTTCTCTAATTGGAATTAGTTGCTAATGATTTCAAATACATGCCAACAACAGGGGAGCAGCACATACTCTTTGTTTTAACCCAGCCCTCACCCAGCCCTGACGCTGCCCAACCCTGGGGCCCAGTGCCTGATGCCACTCAGCAGCACAGGGGTGGCTGTCAGGCTTTCAGAGAAGAACGAAAATGTCTCTATACAAAATGGGCCAGAGGGTCTCATGTTTCAAAAACTTGGTTCTTACTCTGAAAGCAAGCAATAATTGGTTTAACAACCAATTATCATCAATACCTCTCACCTGAAAAGCTTGCTGTCCTTCCTCTCTTCACCCATGCAATTTCTATCTCCCAGAGCCTGTCTCTTCCAGATCTGATTATACAATGTTCTCTCTCTGAATTGAACTGTATTTACTCTCTTTGTCATCTATTTGCTATCTAATCTGACTTACAAAATTCCACATATCCCTTTCCACTTAATATCCTTGATTGTTAATATCTGTTTGTTTCTATCAGTTCCAGGACAACTGAAATGATTTTCTCGAGGGTAGGGTTTCTGTCTATTTGCCACCTTGTGGTACATCGGAGACACTTGGGACTTGTGGTCAGATAAGAGCTGAATTTAAATCTTGGTTTCTCTACTCAATAGCTAACATCAGGCAAGTGCTGAACATCTGCTTCAGCTTTGGTATCTTCATCTGTAAAGTAGGAGTAAAACCACCTAATTCTTCTTAAAAGGCTCTGATTTGCAAAAAGCTTTTTAAGTGCTGTTATTTCATAAGATTGGTCCATTGCTATAGGACAGATCCAGTTTTGTAGCCTGGGCGACTTTTTGTTCAGGAAACCATTTTTTCCTCAAGCATTTACTATGTGTGTGGCTTTGTGTTGGGACAGGATAAAATTATGGTTAAAAAAATAGAACAGACCACAGCACCAAGAGAAAGACAAGCATTAATGTATAACTAATTACGAAACAGGATTTGAGGTGGATCTAGCAAGGCAAAATCAGGCACACAAGAATGGGGGTTAAAACCATCTGTACTTTGCATTCACACTTGTACCAGTCCCTGCACCCATGCTTGTACCTGTCTGCGTACTTGCACGCAGACTAGTCCATACATACAGCGACACCAGAAGCAGTCTGTGTGTCTGCACAAATACTAGTCCACCCTTCCACCCATTTCCACCCCCATTGCCGCCACTCTGAAAGTCAGTAACTCAGCAAACAGTTATCCTCTCCTACCCTGTGCCTTGGCTGTTAGAGATACCAAGGGTACAGAAAAAAATAGCACAGGGCCTTGTTCTGGGTGGGGGCCACCGTCTGTCTGGCACGAGAGATACCAAGGGCGCAGCAGTCCCCATGCTTCACTTCGCTTCCTTCCAGGGACTGATGGCCTTGAGGCTCCAGGGAACCCACGCGTCTTCTGCTGCCACTGATGAAGGCCTTCCCCACTCCACCCTCTCCACCTAGTGTCTGAGTGAGTCGCTTCCTACAAGCCTCCTCAAATCCAATGTTACAACTGTGAAGCAGAGACAGAAAAAATGGGGAGAACCATTACCCTGAAATCCTTATTTCCCAACAGACTCCTTTTGGAGGAAGTCATTCAGAGGATGTGACTGTCTGTTAACTCAAGAGTGGGATCCCGGCACCTGGCAGCTCCTCACCTCCCCCGATCTTAGAGTGAGCGTTCTGCCCACTCTTTCCACAGTGGGAGCCATTTTCAAGAACACAGCTTTGACACAATATGGTGTTGTTGAGACCACCTGGTCAGTGTATATGACTGAACCCCATTAAGGCCCCTATATAAACTTTAAAATAAAACTTTTTGACAATCTAGCGACTGGGGTGCCCGGCCCTGGTGAGCACCTAAGGCTCTGCCCCCCACCGTAACAAGAGCAACCAGACCGGAAAAAAAAAAAAAAAAAAGGAGAGACAGGGGGAAAAAATATGTTTTCAACAGAGCAGATCAGTCCCCCAGGACTCATCCTTTTGAGCGACCAAGAATTAGCCAATCTATCAGATGTGCAGTTCAAAACACTGGTGATCAGAAAGCTCACGGAACTGGTGGATTTTGGACGAAATTTAGATGAAAGAATGCAGATTACCATAAAACAGATGCAGGAAGACATGCGGAGGAGAGCCAATAGTGAAAGGAAGGAATATGAGTCTCAAAACAATACAGTGGACCAGAAGGAAGATAGAATCAACCAAGCAGGAAAGCATGATGAAATAAGAATTCAAAAAATTGAGTAAAAGATTAAGAGCATCCAAAACACCTTTAAATGTTCCAATATCCGAATTATAGGGGTACCAGAATAGGAAGGGGAAAAGCAACAGATTGAGCATGTATTTGAACAAATAATAAAGGAGAACTTCCCCAATCTGGCAAAGGGAACAGTCTTCCAAGAAATCCAAGAAGCTCAGAGAGCCCCAAAGAAGTTGGACCCAAGAAGAAACACACCAAGGCACATCATAATTACATTAGCCAAGGTAAAAATGAAGGAGAGAATCCTAGAAGCAGCAAGAGGTAACGGGACAGTAACCTACAAAGGAGTTCCCATCAGACTGTCAGCTGATTTCTCCAAAGAGACCTTACAGGCAAGAAGGGGCTGGAAAGAAATATTCCAAGTCATGAAAGACAAGGACCTACATCCCAGATTGCTCTATCCAGCAAAGCTCTCATTTAGAATGGAAGGGCAGATAAAGTGCTTCTCAGATAAGGTCAAGTTAAAGGAGTTCATCATCACCAAGCCCTTATTTTATGAAATGCTAAAGGGACTTTTCTAAGAAAAGAAGATAAAGAAAAGACATGTATAGTAAAAGGACAGCAAACTCACAAATATTAACAACCACACCTAAAGCAAAACCAAAAGAAACTAAGTAAACAATTAGAACAGGAACAGAACCACAGAAATAGAGGGCACATGGAGGGTTAGCAGCAGGGGGGTGGGAAGGAGAGAGGGGGAAAAGGTATAGAGAATAAGTAGCATAGAATGTAGGTTGAAAATAGACAGGGGGAGGGCAAGAATAGTACAGGAAATGTAGAAACTAAAGAACTCATAAGTATGACACATGGACATGAACTAAAGGGGGAAATGTGGGTGGGAGGGGGGTACAGGGTAGAGGGGAGAGAAGGGGGGAAATGGGACAACTGTAATAGCATAATCAATAAAATATATTTAAAAAATAAAATAAAATAAAATAAAACTTTTTAATCTTCTACCAAGGACATGCTCATTAATTTTAGAGAAAGAGAGAAACATCAATCGGTTGCCTCTAGCATGGACCCCAACCAGGGACCTGGACTGCAACCTCGGTATCTCTGTATAAACTTTTAAGATTCAAGGGGGCAGGAGAGGAAATCTACTCTTACAGTCGCTCAAGCCTCATAGGTTCCCTTACTTATTACACCTGCCACCTACCAATCTGGAGCTATCTTTGCCCTCTGTGTATGGGAGCTGGGTTCAGATTTCACCAAGGGAATTCCTGAGGTTGCAAACCAACATCTGATTATTAATATTACTAGAAAAATAGTGTAGTGTGCCAGGCCCTTCTTCTCGAGTTACTATGCCTCCTCTGCCCTGTACACTACATGGTGTATACCATTTTCTCCTCATAGCCACATACACTCAAGGAATATATTTTATTCCCATTTACGGAGGAGGAAATTGAGGTTCAGAAACACAACAGGTTCACAAGGCCTGCTGTGCTACTTGAAGAGCTATTGATCACAGTTCTCTGTCACGGCTTGGGGCTGGCCTTGTCTCAGTGCAACACAGGCGCCTTGAGTATTTCCGAGGGGCCGTCACCACTGGTTCACGTTCACACAGGACACTTACCTCAGAAGGCTTTGTTTAACATGTACTCCCCCTGGGCAAGAAAGCAGCATCTTGGGTAGGACAGACACTAGTGAATAACGGAACTTCAAGATGGCTTTTCCTCTGATGGTTTTACCTAAGTGTTTAGAGAATCCAAGACAGCTAGTCTCCACCACAACTCATTGGAGTAGCCTCCATTACAGGAGCAGCTGCTTGGCTTGAACTCAAATGCAGGGCCCAGGAGAAGTAACGCCACTGAGTGTGGTTGGCAGGGTATGTGAATATGTCTCACACGAGATGGACAGCAATGTGAACATTTCACCTAAAATGTCATATGATGTGCTTGAGTGGGATATTGTTATGTCACAGAATTACATGCTTATAATTTTGTAATAAAAGATGTTTGTGTAATAAAAAGGGCGTTATTTGTGCCAGATTCTGTATTTACACATTTTTTAAGGTTGCTGTAGATAAAAATGGCTGCACCCTATGTGTCCAACACCTAAGTAGAAAGGAAGGGTTAATTTTCTAGACACAAAGTAGCCACACAAGGGTGACAAAGGAGGGGTATTTCAGCTTCCTAGACTCCCCTAGCTGTAAAATGTACCCCTCAATGCCCTCTCTTAACTTTCTCATAGAATGGAAGGCAAAGAAAGAGGCAGACCGCTCCAGATTGGTAGGTGGCAGGCGTAAGAAGGGAACATAAGAGACCTGAGCGACCACCTATCTCACCTACAACCCTACATACCTATCATAGAACAGTTGTGGTGCCCTGATGGGCACTGCTCTGCCTTTTGTTTGTGTGTGTAGGGGTGGGTAGGGGTGGGTAGGGGTGGGTAGGGGGGTGGCGTCTGGACTCCTGCTTTCTTTAGCTGCTGCTTTGGTAATGAGAGTAATTAATAGCAAATTTCCTCCCTCTCCCTTTACTGGAATGTAGAGGTGGCAGAAAATGAACTGCCTCAGGGAGGCGACAGTGAAGCGCTGGTAAGCTTTGTGGCTTGTCGCATCTCAAGCAGGTGCTCTGAGCCGTTATTTAATGCAACTCATTAGGCCTAATGTTCACTTTAACCACCAAGTTGCAGGCGTTTTTGCTTTTCTTGGAGTTTGAAGAACTTCATTTCATGACTGATCACTACCCTCATCACAGACCTCATAGTTCCAAATGCTGGGTGATTATCTCTCCCTTCTCTTGACCACTTCGGAAAACTTTTCCCCCAGAGAGAAAAACTAATACTGATTCAACAAATGCTTACTGTGTGCCACCTGGCAGGTAGGTACGTCACTGGGCGTGGAAGAGGGAGATGCAAGGAAAATGAAACGGTGTCCGGCCCCCAAGGGGCTTACTCCGTAGTTCTCTGTGTGGCCCCCAGAGCAGCAGGGTCAGCGTCACCGGGGACTGGTCAGAAATGTCAGTGGTCAGGCCCCACTCCAGACCAACTGAGCAGAAACTCTCGGGGTGACCCCCCCCAGCCATCTGTGTTCAAGCAAAAATTATCCTCAACAAACATGAAAACAACAAATACTGTGCTAGCTTATTGAGCTAAATCTGAAACTGTCACTTGTCCTTTGAGGAAACAGAGGCCCAGAGGTCAAAGGCCACGTGAGTTGGTGAAGGGATTGAAACCCAAACTAAGGCCTCCTGCCCAGAATGGCCAATGTTCCATTTCTTTCCTGATGCTTTAATCCCTGAATCTTAAGGGGAGTCCCAAGGATGACTGACTCAAGGTGCAAATCTTGCTTTTCAAAGAAAACAGATAAACAGAGAAACTACTCTCTTTGAAAATAAGGATCATTAACAAAAATGAAAACCTGGTCTAGCAGAAATCTTCGAAACCTTTAACGCATATCCAAATTCCATTTACAGATCTGAAATTCGGGGGTGGGCTCAAGGGAGGGGCAAAAATCCAATGAACAGTGTGATCAGAATAAAGTCTGGAAGAAGATATAATATGCAAAAACAGTGGTTCACCATCTGTGGGGGAATTACAAGTAATCCTTTTTTCTTCATAGTTTTCTGACCATTTTCCAATGCTTATATATTACCTTGGTAATAAAGAAAAAAAGTAAAACTGGTGTTTTTTTAACTGTTACATCCATATAACTGAACATGAAGGTTTATTTTGTAATTCTATTTCTCTCCATACAGCAGGACAGTGTGTAGTAATTATTTATATCATGCCATATGTTACAATGAAGATGAAATTTGGTAAATATATTCCTTCCAGCTGGCACTAAAAATGAAGAGGTTAAATGCTTTCCTAGGTTCAAAGCATTATGAATTAAGACAAGATAACTGTGAGGCTAAAGGGAAACTCATCCCGGCACTGAGATCTCGGAGGGCATCTCTCTTGAAGAGTGTTGATGTGACACAGAGCTCCTTACTCACATCTCCCTGACACTTAACCCCTGGCACAAAACAGAATGTTCGGCAGTTCCTGGCAAAGCCCAAGAAGTCCAGGGGATAAAATACAGGGGAGATTACCGGAGAAATAAGAAACAGAATGATCCTACTTTCACATAAAATTCTGTCCCTGTGGACCATCAGACATCCAAAATTACTGGCAAATTTTGTTCTCCTAAATATCCTTTTAGAAGGTAACTTCACTTATTGATCGTAGCACACTGCATACAAATGTGGAATCATCATGCTGGACACCTGAAACCAATAGAAAATTGAATGTCAACTGTACTGCAATTAAAACATGTTTTTTTGTGTGTGAAATTTCATTTCACAAGAATGTTTGTTTAAAATATATCTATGCTGGCTATCTTATTCCACAAATCATTCATAAATAAATAAATAACTGTCTCATTTAAAGAGACATTTCTGCAATAAAAGCACTGTTGTAATGAATGTTTCACTTGAAAAGTAAAATTTGCTGCTTGTGGAAAGGCTAGCATTGTTTTACTGAAACTCTCAGGGATATATCGGTGAATGTTAATTTAAGTTTTTTGAAGGAGACAGAGAAGTTAAGAACCAATGTAATGAATATAAAAAAGGAAATACCGGCAGCTACCTACATTATTAAAATATCTCACAGTAGCTGACATTTCTAGAATTTACCAACACTTTCGAGAAAGGACAAGTTATTAGGCGGGGGAATATATATGTATACCACACTGTTTACATATTTACACAACAATTTAGCTTGACAACAGTATCCGAGAAGTCAGAAGAAAAATCTTAGTTTTCTCTGTTGGGCATGCAAGCTCTTGCTGATAAAGGTGTATCTCCAAAGAGTGTCACATTCCCCTCTGTCCTCAACTCACTTTGAGGTAGTCCCATGCATTGCAAAATTAATAAATTAATAAGAAGAATAAGTAGCATGAACAATATACAACTCACAGAAAGTTGCTCACCAACTCCCCAGTGCCCACTCCATATGAAGGCCCATCTGCCTATGAAAATGAACCTGTAAAAGCCTTGTTGAACCTGCTAAGCTAACTCTAACTGCTACCTTTCGGTCCACCAAGTCTTGACAACACACGCACTTGTAGCTCAGCCTCACACTCCGTTTGGACATGTACAAGCCCAGTCCTCATTCTTCCACTTGTCATCCCCCTCTGGCAAGAAAAAAAGTCCCAACGTCAGGCTTTACCGAATCCTGCGTATTTAGCAGTTTTACTTAGGGGCTGCTAAAAGGTATTGATTAGAAATTACCTGCAGATCCAGTTCCTAAGCACTAGTTAATGCCAAGGGATCAGTTCCAAGTCAACAGTAAGATCCAAAATATCTTCATTTTGTAGCAAGGAAATGCCACTCCTCTTAATGAGAGAGAGAGAGAAATAATATGCCTCCCTACTTCATCATATTAAAAAATACAGCAGCGTTCATTCTGAACAAAATTAAATTTTCTGGGTCACTTTTCCTATCTCTCTGGGCCACTTTCTACGCAGCAGCTCGGCAGTGACTGTAAAGGGGTTCAGGCCACCAGCTTAGTTGTCATCCGCTCGGGAGCGAGCTCCTCGGTTCCCCTTCCTGCCGCAGTTTTCCCCCCAAACCAGACCGGGGCACCCACCCCTACGACTCGTTTTCTCTTCCTCCAAACCACAGATGGGCGAGCTTCTTCAGCGGAAAAGTTAATTCCAGTCTGCTTTTGAAGTAAAGCTGCCCTACCTGGGATCCCCAAATCACGGAAAGCCTGGAAGTCTCTAAAGGCACGTACCCGCCGCACGCGGGTCCCAGGCGGTGAGCGCTTCGCCCCTCGCAGCCCGGGGACGCGGTTTCTGTGCAGACCTGCACCACCCATCCCACACAAGTCCACCGCCAGCTCGCCTTCCCACTTACGTAAGATCGTGCCTCTACAGTCCCAAACCACACACACACACACACACACGCCCGACACCTGTCACGCATCCGAAACCGACCAGCATCTACACCCAGGCGATGAGATGGCATCGACACAGAGGAATTGGGGGGTGGGGTGGGGGCAAGCCGTTTTAAAGCACCTTTCCCCCCACTAGTTTCTCGCCCATTGTTGTCACAACTACAATTACCTTAGCAACCAAAGAATTGCCTCGACTCCCCCCTCCGGCTTCCGAATTTGTCCTAAAGCCAATCTTGCACCAGGTTCATGGTAAAGCTAGAGAAGCCCAGAAAACGGGGATCCGCAGCCTCTTTAGGGGCGAAGGGGACGTCTGGGTCAGTCTCTTCGCTGCTCTCCAACGTCTCGCCTCGTCTTTGCGAGTTTCAGGGGTGGCGAGTGCGGGGGCTCAGCGAGCGGAGAGCGAAGCCCCGGGCCGGCGAGGAGGCGCGGCGGGTCGCATGGTGCCGGGGCGCGGGACGCTCGGCTGTCTCCGGCGCGCTCGGGGCTGGCCCCGCTCTCTGCGCTCCCCGGCGCTCCCTCGCGCTCGCCCCTCGCCCGCCTCTCCCCGCCCGGAACCGGCGGGGTCCGCGGAAGTCGGTCTGCCCCCTCGGCGCCCGCCCGCTCCCGCAGCTGTGGGAAGCCGGCGCCCGGGCGGAGCTCTCGCCGCGGAGTAGGGCCGGGCTCAGGAGCTGCCCCAACTCGCGAAGCGCTCCGCTCCGCCGCTTGGAGCCGCTGCAGCGGCGCCCGCTGTCGGGTGTGGCGTGGAGCTGCAGCCGCGCGCACCTAGGCGCCGGCACCTGCGCGGGGACCTGGAGGCTCCGGCGGGGCGGGGCGGGGAGGGGCCGGGCGGGGCCGATGCACCTGAGCGCGCCCCCGAGACCGCGCGGCCTCCTGGCTCACCTGTTTCCTGCGCCGCAGCAGGTGCAGGCGGCGGTGTGCCCCTAGAAACAGAAAACCTCGAAATTTCTGATACTTTAGCTGCCGCCGAGAAAACTGGCAGATTGGCTCCGCGCTGCGAAGGTCCTTCCGTCAATTCCAAGAACTGGGTGCGTGCGTCTGGAAACTTCACTGGCGTCAGGTTTGTCTTAGGGATGCCAGGTTCGGAGTGGTTTACACGATAGCCTTTGAATCTCGCTGACGTGTGTGGCTGGCGCCCTCTAAATTAAAACGGGCCACCGCAGTCGTCAGGGACATTGTTACTAACCTCGTCATTTTTATTGATTCAACATTCACACCGCAAGCTGTATTTGGAGCATTTTGTGATTATTCTTATTATTCTTATACACCACAAAAGAACTTCCGAGAAAAATTAGCTCTGCAGGTATTCTTGGGAAAAGTTGACAGAAAATAAGAAAGGGTAACTTGGATTGATGACATTCTTTAATGTGGGAGCTTTGTAATTTGACGTTTAGTTAAAGATCCAAGAAGTTAAAATAAGATTGTTGGTGCCAACTGGTAAACACAAGATTGGTGTGCAATATAAATGTTATCAATATCAAGAATAAATTGAAGATTTATTCTTGAATTATATTGGGAGGGGGGCTCTTGAAATAAAATTACCTAATGGTTTCTAAGGATGGGAGACTTGGACTGTTCTCATCCATGCGGGTCCAGAAGTTGAAATTTAAGGCCTCCTTTCCTACGTATACCCCTCTTCCCTCCATTCTATATTGATTAATGAATGTATTGGTTATTTCATCCAATAGACAGTAATTAGTACCTGCCCTGTGTTAGACCCTCTGCCAAACACCCAAAATGGATGAAGAGTAAATCTTAAATGTTATCCCCATGTACACTACTGGTAATTATGTGAGGGGATGAACTGTTGTTAACTAACCTTATTGTAGTAATGGTTTTTGCAATATATGAGGGGGGACCCCAAAACAACCAGAATTATCTTCTGGAAGGCAGGCCCCTTGTAGTACAGTCTTCCTCCACTAGGTGAGTGTTCTAGGAACCCATCTGTGTCAGTATACCAGCTGGTGTTGTTGTGAGAGGCTGCATTCATCTTTGTGAATTTTTCCAAAGACTCTTTCAACTGTTTGTCCATTTCATGACGGGCGATTTATGAGCGCACCTGCCTGCACTGTACTAAGTATTAGGCAGGACAAAAATGACGTGACCTCCATCCCTACCTTCCCTATTCACTCAATTTTGCCCTGGAGTAACTTTTGTTTTGTTTCCCTAGATGAAAAAAAGTCCTCAAAGGGAAACGATTTGCCAGTGTGGAAGAGGTGAAACAAGAAATGGCAGAAGCACTAAAAGGCATCAAAATCCATGAGTTCAAAAACTGTTTTGAGCCATGGAAAAAAACTTCTTGATAGGTGTATTGCATCAAATGCAGAGTACTTTGAGGGTGACTGAAGTTTAAACATATAAGAATACACAATTTTTATAAATAAATTTTGGGGGGTTTTGGGTCCCCCCTTTGTATATGTCTATCAAATCACCACATAGCATACCTTAAACTTCATGTGATATGTCAAAAATATTGTAACAGAGCTGGGGAAAAACACATATGAAATCACATATATGTAGTTACTTATATTGATATAGTTTATATATTATATGGGATTGCTAATATATGTTACATAATTTCTTATATACATATAGAAAGTATTACATTTAACTTTGATATAAAATATTATATATGTACACATATATGCACACATTATATATACATGTGTGCACATTACATTTTTATATACATAATTTTCATAATTGCAGTTTTTATATGTTACGTATAATGATAAACACCACTTAATAAAGATAGGCTACACTTTTGTTGAGATGGCCAGCAGATTGGTTTACATACTGGGAAACTGAGCAAACAAGCAAATGCACTAAAGACACTGGGAGGCAGCTTTCACATGGCTGGAGAAGAGGATTAGAGATATAGAAAGGGGGGGAACTAGAGTAAACCCAGGGGTGTTGCTTGAAATCAGAAGTGATGGGGTAAAATCATTTCTAATGTAGATAGGTACATAGAAAGAAAATATATGTTCGTGTGTACATGTGTGTATATATTGATATATATCCTAGCTCCATCCACTAAGGAAGCCTAAAAGCAAAAGATCGACATTGCCTCCCATTAAATGGGAAATAAATTTCCTGGTTAGACATTTTAGAAAAGGGTCTTTCTCCAAGGGTGGCTTGAAGGCCACAGGATCTATATCATCTGCGGCACTTATTAAAACCTAGCAGTAAAGATGCTTGGACCCCATCTCACACCTGTTGAATTGAAATTTCTAGTGACGGGACCCAGAAACCCACTTGTGAACAAAAATTGGTTGATTCACAGAAGGCAAACGCGTGGGTGCACAAAAGGCAAGGAGAGACCAAAGAAAGAGGCAGACCACTCCAGATCGGTAAGTGGCAGGTTTAGTGAGTGAGTGAACTTACCTACGAGGCTTGCCTTGGGTGGCTGCAAGATGAGTAGATCTCCACACCCGCCCACCAGAATCTTAAACATGCATGTATGAGTCCCTTTACCGGGTTTCAGTCACATACACAAGCCATCCACTTGGTCTCAACCACACCTTACTCTCTCAAGGCTGTGTCCTTGGAACACTGTGGGATCGGTGGGCAGAAGTACATTCCAAGGACACGGGAGAAGGGGGGTGAGGAGCCTCTGACTGCCTGGGTCCCTGGGAGAGGGGGTCAACCAGTGATCCCATCCTCTTGATGACCTCCTCCAAAAATGTGTGACCAACCCACAGCATGCAGGGGTGCTTCCTTCAGAGAATGCCCAGGACTTCTGTTACTACTAATTGCATAATCCCCTTCTTAGGAGGAATTTGCGGCAGACAAGCTGATTACAACATGAAGTGAATTTTTCTCTTTTCAGTCGGATGACAGTTTAGCACTTGATCTGCGGCTTTGAAAATCATGTGAGTGTCTGGGAATGGTTGTGTTTATATCATGGTGCTGGAATGGTAATGTTTTGAAAATCAGAAGTAATGTTATGTCAGAATGGAATGCATATTTACAAAGTCCCAGTGCTTAATAATCAGGGTGCATGGGTATGTATCAGTATAATTAATTTATATGGAAGAAAATTTATATAAACAATAACAAGTTTTTAAAAACTTACACCAGCCCCAAAATAACCATGCCAATCTCTCCACACCAATTGTTTGGACCCAGCTTTTTCATCACATCACCTCCGAGGCACTCTCTCAGGCACCACCATCCAGGATCTTTTGGTCCAAACTGGCAGAACGGGCACCTTGCTTGTGTAATGTGACTAAAGTGCTGGACAGGTCTCCTCAACCAAAAATACCTGCTCCTCACTCCAGCCCTGCACCCTCCTGCTAGACCAGGGGTGTCAAACTCATTTTCACCAGGGGCCACATTAGCCTCAAGGTTGCCTTCAAAGGGATGAAATAATTTTAGGACTGTATAAATGTAACTACTCCTTAACAGTTAAGCGAGAGTTCAGCACTGCCACCAGGTAGAAACAAGGTGCCCAGCCGGATAAAACATGGCAGAGGGCCGGATTCGGCCTGCAGGCCTTGTGTTTGCCACCTGTGTGCTAGATGCTGGGCTCTCCACAGCTTGTTTGTTTGTTTGTTTTATAATCAGTTGCAGGGGTGTCCAACCTGCGGCCCCACAGGTCGCATGCAGCCCAGGATGGCTGTGAATGCAGCCCAACACAAAATGGTAAATTTGCTTAAAACATTGTGAGGTTATTCTACAGCAAAACAGTAAATAGCAAGCAAAAGTAGACCCTAAATTTTTTATTTGGATGATCATGCTGCTGAGCTGTCTTGGGGATGTGAACCACTAGCACAGATGAGCTACTATCACAGATTCATCTTCTCCTCAGCCCTGGGGCAACGGATCTCAAAGACCTGGGTCTGAATGAACAGGTGTGGGTTTGTGTAAACCTATGGCAATGACTACACCCTATTCAGGCAGGAGTGGGATGACTGCATGATCAGCTTACCTACATATCCTGAACCACACTCATTTTCACCAATGAAAAAATTATTTCTAAGTGCATTACACTAACTAACAAGTCCTCTGGTGTTGACGGGAGATAAAGACAACAGGGGCTGCTTCCCCGCACCCCGCACATGCACACACAGGCGCTGGATGAGAGTGTCTCTGAACTCCCTAACTACTCCTCAAATAGGCGTTCTGACTAGGACATTGAAAATATCAACTAACTGCCTGCTTATCTGAACTTAATTAACCCATATACATCTTGGTTGGCATGCAGGTTAAACTGCAGGTAACTCATCCCCAAAGGTCTGTTGAATGAGAAACTCTGGCATTGGGGTCTGAAAAGCAGCAATGTGACAAGCCCTCTGAGTAATTCAGGTGGTTCTGATAGACCCTAGAGTTGGAGGACTCCTGCTGTAGAGAGGAAGAGGAGGGGGAGCCCTGCCCTGGCCCCCACATGCCCTTGCTCTGGAAAACCCTGCACAAGCCAAGGGAAGAAGCAACCACATTCTTCTCCCCTTTGGAGGCTGAGCCTTTGCCGGACACCATAGAGACGTTGGGAGGAACTCGTGAGAATTTATGAGCTGCAGATGACAGAACCCACTTCTTATCTGGAGTTTCCCAAGCCTCTCCAGGCACACGGCCGCAAAGGAAATGGGCCCTTGTCTCTTTCCTATTTACCACAGCTCTAGGGCAGGCCATGTGCGCCTCGGCTGGGAACCTCATTTTCTGGGAGAAAGAAAAATTATTCTCTACCCAAGAAGAGGAGAAGATTTTGAGTACTTTAAATGCAAGTGCCTAGAAACCACAGCTGGTCTGTACATCAGGTGAGTTCCAGGCAAACCTTTATCATAGTAAGTCAGCTCTCTCACTGCTTACCATATATCATGTTTCCTTTCTATTCAAATAGATGTCTTCGTAGGCAGTAAAATCATATTATCCCTAGAAAAATAAAACAGTTGACTAAAATGAAGATGAAAAACCGATCCCCAAGGAAATTACAAGCGTTCTTACTTGTGAGGATGATCGGTTGTTTAACAGAATTGCATACCAACAATGAGAACTATTTTGTGTAATGGAAAAAGATCAAGGTTTAAGAAAATATACACACAAATATTTGTACTGAGAGAGTATTTTTAAGGAGGAGACTCTTTTTTTTTAAACTACCGTATCAACTCAAGTAGGAACACAAAATTATTTTGGGGATAAACTAGATCTCTGTTTGTATCTCTTTCCTCTCAATTAGTGAGTAAAGAATTTCAGTAATAAAATCCCAATGCCAATAAACTATGTGTTTTCATTCTCTTGGGGGGGGTCTCTAAAATTAGACAAAATTAAGAAAAGGAATCTGTTCGCTAATCCTTTCATGGGATCAGGGTTTAGCAACTCATTTAATGCAGCAAGTGGGAATCAGCTTACAAATGGTGAGTACAGCCTCATCCTTAATTTCACTGATAAATATCAGAAGTGTTTTCTAAATGAGATAAACTCAAGCTGAAAAATGTTAGAACCACCAGTACAAAATGTGCAATTAAAGCATTCTTCCAATTCACCTTATATTAGAGAGGTTTAAATTGATGAGAAAACACAGGCACTAACATTAGAAGTTCTAGATGAGGATTGCAGTGAGTTTCTGCTAGTTACTTTGGAGATGAGGAAGCAGGCCCAGACAGAACCCTGGCGTGCTACAGAATTGCAGCTGGAACCGGATCAGTTCTCCTGGCTCCAGCCCTGCATGCTTCCTAATGGCCCTTTTCAAAGTTGTTGCTGCCGTTAGATCTGTGTTGTTTTTTAGCTGAAGAACACTCAGGACTAAAATATAGGAGAAGGAGTAGCTGGCCAACGTGGGGATCTGCCACCCAGACCATGCCTTCTATTAACCTTGAGGGGTCCCATGTCCCAAACTCCCTGTTTCCTGACTGTGGAGTAGTAGAATAATTCAGTGCCTCTGTCTGCATTAGTAAACAATGGTAAAAAGCTTTCCCCTGCCAAACTGCTGTGTATATACTTTTAAAAGCAGTGGTGGGAGGCAGTAGTACATGATATTGATCTAGCAACATCTCTGTGGTGAGGTCTGTTGCATGGACTGTGTGACCCTGGCACAGGCCAGGGGTGCTCTGACAGTATCAGGGCTTGTTATCCCACATTTCCACACCATCAAAGCTGGCAGGGCAATCCAGTGGGTTGGGAGAAAAGTCTAAGATCTTTGGAGACACTAAAAGTGGTCCTAGTATCAGAAGAATTGGTAATTAACTCTAAAGTAGTGGTTTTCAATCAGTGTGCCATAACATACTGGTGTGCTGCAAGAATTCTTAAAGCATGCAATACCTGCCCTGGCTGGCATGGCTCAGTGGACTGAGTGCTGACCTGTGAACCAAAATGTTGCTGGTTCAATTCCCAGTCAGGGCACATACCTGGGTTGTGGGCCAGGTCCCCGGATGGGGGCGTGCGAGAGGCAACCAATGGATGTATCTCTCACACATTGCTGCTTCTCTCCCTTTCTTTCTCCCTCCCTTCCCCTCTACCTACAAGTAAATAAATAAAATATATTTTTTAAAAACCATGCAATATCTGACTATTCAGTCAGGGGCACTGACCTCCTTTTCCTTAGACTGTCAAATTAAAAAAATGACAACAGTGAACACAATAGCCATCTAGTGTGAATGAATCAAAATTATAGATATTTTTTGTCAGAGCAGCAAAAAATATATTTTTTGGTGTGCCACAGACTTTTAATAATCAGTTTATATGTGCCGTGAGATGAACAAGTTTGAAAATCTCCGCTCTGCACTATTTAACAGTCTTCACTGTCCCAGGATTTGCAGGCAGTCTAGCCCATGAGTGTAAGGTCCACAGGGGTGGCCCGAGGCACCCTGTCTCTGGAGCTGCTAGAACCTCGACCCTGGGCTTTCTCGCTACCCGTGTCGAGCAGCCATCCTCCTGCCTGGCCAGGGACAACCGAACTGCGATTTTTCAGCTTGAGCCTCTTCACACTAAGGCATGGATCCTCAAATGACACTCACCTAAAAATTAGCTGGGACACTGTGCTCCCAGGGATTCTGATTTAGTGACTCTGGCGTGTCCTGGGACTCTGCATTTTAACAAACAACGTGACTATGGATCACCGGTCCCCCACCCTTCGCCCTGCACTGCTGACCCCTGATGGAAACGAGGCTGACTGGGCCAGCAGGTGCCTCTGTGGCCACTCCTCCAGGCTCACCCCAGTCCTAACTGCCTGCTGTGTTCAAGCCCCCGCTGGGACAGCCCCCTCAGAGACTCCATGCCTCTGTGGTGCTGCTTCTGAATGGGTGTGGGCTCAGCCTCTGGAGAATTCCTGAAACATTGTTGTCCCCCAGGCTTGCAGCTCTGTGCTTGAAGTCAGGCTAATTTTCTTTCCAACCCTCAAAACACAACGGATTCATTTCCCTCTTTTTCGTGGGCAATAAAACATATTTACCTCGAGTAACCTGGACTTGTAAAATACATAGACTGTCCTGACTGGTGTAGCTCAGTGGATTGAGCGCGGGCTGTGAACCAAAGTGCCACAGTTTCAATTCCCAGCAAGGGCACATGCCTGGGTTTCAGGCCACGGCCCCCAGCAACCGCACATTGATGTTTCTCTCTCTCTCTCTATCTCCCTCCCTTCTCTCTCTAAAAATAAATAAATACAATCTTTAAAAAAAAACAAACACATAGATCTATTTACTAAAATTTCTTGAGGACAGCTTCTTCCTCAGCCCATAAACACAAGAGATAAGCCATTCTATCTTGGGGCCTTAAGTTGCTGCTAATGGAAAATTCAGTCAACGGCGAAGAGATTTCTTGGCCCCCATTACTGGGTGGTCCAGAGCCAGGTCAGGCTTCAGACCTGGCTTTATTCATTGTCTCTCCATCTGCTTTTCTGTTTTGTTTTCAGTCTCTACCCAGCCTCCCATTGTGTAAGCAGCACCCACAGGAGGAGGGAGAGTGGGACTGCATGGCATTCTGGGCAAAATAGTCCTTAGAGTCATCCTGACGAAACCATTTCCATCACATGCCTGCCCCTGGACCAATGACTGCAGATGCACTGACTTAATCCCACCCTGAGGTTGTAGGTGGCAGCGAAGCCCCCCGATAACACAGATTGTTTGCAGCAGGGTGGACACTGAGGCCCCTTGGGGGGGGGGGGAGGAAGGAATGAGTTACAATGGCCGAAACAGCTCTTCCCGCTCCAGGTTCACCTGGGGCACAGGCGGCAAACACAAGGCCCATGGGCCAGATCCGGCCCTCCACCTTGTTTTATCCGGCCCAGCACCTTGTTTTATCTGGCCTGGCACCTTGTTTCTTCCCTGTGGCAGTGCCGAGCTCTCACGTAACTGTTAAGGAGCAGTTACATTTATACAGTCCTACAATTGTATTTGGCCCTTTGAAGGCAACTGCGAGGCTGATGTGGGCCCCCGTGAAAATGAGTTTGACACCCCTGGTCTAGGGGATTCACAGGCATCTCTCTGACTAAAAGCAACATAAACCAGGTACACAGTAAGTCTGTGGTGGTTAATCAGCCACACCTGAATTGCCCTGTAAAGGTGACATGAGGGCTAGTGGGAAGGCACAGCTTCGATCGGATGAAGAAGGGGTTTACCTGACACACGAGTTTCCCTCCTCTAACTCCCCTAATTGAACCTTGAAGTTTTCCCCAGGTAAACACTTCTTCAAGTAAATTCTTGTCAGTTTAAAAATCTGACAGATATCCATTCTTAAAGGTATGGTGTTTTCTCTGTGAGCATAAAAATAGTCTCAAAACAAAAAGAAGTAAAATATTTTTAACCATGAAAACAGTAGTATGTATATCTAGATTTTTTTCTGTGAAGAAACTGGTATCACCTTTAAAAAAAAACAAAACACCTGTTTTATAACTTTGGGAAAGATTAAGTACCCCAAAACAAAGAAGATGGATTCTTTTAAGAGAAACCAACTAACATAATGAAAGAAACACTTTGTCAGCTAGTAGCTGAGTGAGATAAGGCTCAAAGCCAAGCTAAAAGGAAATTTTTTAAAAAAGATTCATTAGGGCTCCCAGAGATTCTAAGTAGAAAACAGCCTCACCAAGGTCCATGAAAGATCTCCAAGAAGAGGAAAAATAAGACAATTGACTCTTGGAGTTGGTTCCTTAGTGTAGGTTCCCCTAAACCCACTCCACCCCAGATACATCCCATAAGCGTGGCAGCAACCCTGTTCCCAGCTGCCAGGACTCACTTAGGAAAGGATGGAAAATGAACCATGGCTGACAAAGACGCTTTCCTCACTTCCCTGAGAAGACACATGAATGGATTATCCCTCTTTTTCCACTAGGCATTGTCCTGTTGGCTCATGGTGCTTAGAACTCATCAGTCAGCTGACGTAAGGACCAAACTCACCCAGAGGGGGTTGCAGAATAGGAGAGTCTCGGAGGAGCAGAGTGAGGGTGTGCATGCCTCCTGAAGCCCACCCTGACTCCGTGCTTCCTGCTACACATGGTCATGAACTTCCCTCTATTAAGCCAGTTCCATTCAGGACTTTGAATTACTTGCAGCAAAAAGCTTTCTAACAGACATAGTGGGTCATGGGTCTTTAGTAACCAGGAGTTCTAACAGTTAAATTCTAGCAGGTTAATTTGATCATCCATTTTAATTATTGGTGTAGGATGCTCTGACAGCAAGTTACAGAATACAAGATTAACAGGCTTCAGAGAGTAAGAAGATTTCTTTATGTTACCTAACAATAAAGGGAGAGGTAGGCACTTCCAGGTCACCTAGCTAGCTAGCCTCCAAATCTGTCATCTTTAGAGGGTAATGTCAAAAAAGGAAGTAGGGAGGGAGACGTGGAATCTATTCTTGCCCATCTCTGCTTTTTTCAGCAAAGAAACTTGTTCCTAGAAGCCCCTTAGCATGCTTTCCCTTAAGCCTCATTGACAGAACTGGGTCAGGCACATGGCCATTCTCCCTTCAAGCCCTTTGCTGGTAGATCATTACAAACCCTTTTACCGGGCAGGAAGTTGGTGGAGGTAAGCATCCTTGTTCCAAGTCCTTGACTTGTTAAAATGGATCATTAGACAATAATTTAATCTTTGAAATATTACTTGAAACTCCACCTGGATTTTATTGTATCTTCACAATTTCTTACATTGTTCTTTTTTTCTTCACCAATACCTAAGGTAATTCTCAAAAATAAAAAAAAAAACAATGTTTCTAGTCTTGTTCTATGACTAGACCTTCCCAGGGATCTGGTGCAGGACATTTTCTACCAACATATTTTTCACAGAAATGGTAAAGGGAGAAAGGAAAGTAACACTAAATAAGCAAATGCTGCTTGTGCTACTTGTCCTTTTTGATTACATTCGGGGAACAGGGGAGGCAGTCTGGTAGACAGGCTAGCTGTGTGTTCATTCACAAATCTCTTCATTTCTCCAACACTGTTTCCTTATCCCTAAAATAGGGATTGCCCTGGCTGGTGTAGCTCAGTGGATTGGTCTCGGGCTGTGAACCAAATGGTCACCAGTTTGATTCCCAGTCAGGGCACATGCCTGGGTTGCAGGCCAGGTCCCCAGGAGGGGGCGTGTGAGAGGCAACCACACATTGATATTTCTCTCCCTTTCTCCTTCCCTTCCCCTCTCTAAAAATAAATAAATAAAAATCTTTTAAAAAGGGATAAATGATAGTATCTACCCCATAGCATCATTGTGAGCAATAAATGGGATAATCCAAGAGCTTAGCAGGTACTCAGTGCTCTGAGAATGAGGGACACCCCTGAGGCCTGAGGTTGGCATCATTACCTGTGGTGGTGATCTGTATCTGGTGGCTCACAAGAGCTGACTTATAGATTTGCAGGAATTTTGCAAGCTAGATGTTAAACACTTATTAGCTTAATGGGAAGATTTATACCATGGATATCAGCAAGTATCACAAGCGGAGCTTTCCATCTTCCTAGAGAGCTTGTTGCAAAACATTTACCAAATACCACTGATTAATTAGATCCATTCAATAGATGAAATCCAAAGAAGTTAAGTAACTTACATAGCAGATAAAGGAAAGAAATGGGATGTGAACTCAGTTTTTTATCATTTTAAACCTCAGTTCTTTCTATTCATCTGTAAATATATATGTAAAATTTTGTACAATTTTCACAGTGGCTCATTCTTTTCTTTCACAACTGTTTGTTGAGCACCTGTGTATCTGCAGAACACTGTTCTAGGGGCTGCAGCATCTACAAACCAAAAAAAGAAAGGCTGCACTGCCTCAAGCTTACTCTTAAGGAGTGCACATCATCGCATTAAAACCTTCAGGTCATTTGAATTCAATCCACTAGTCAGCACTGGGCTAGGTAAGAACCCAAGGGCTCTCTCTACTCAAGACTTGGACAAAACTGTGAGGTTGACAAGTTGTCTTGGAGTCCGCTCCCCTTCACCGCAGTGCAGCCCAGGAATTTCCTTTCTCCCTGCAGATATGTCCTGGTCAGAATGTAAGCAGATCATTAAGAAATGTGTTTATCAGCCCTGGCTGGCGTGGCTCAGTGGATTGAGTGCCAGCCTGAAAACCGAAGGGATATCTGTTTGATTCCCAGTCAGGACACATGCCTGGGTAGTGAGCTAAGTCCTCAATGTGGGGCACAAAAGAGGCAACCACACATTGGTGTTTCTATCCCTCACTTTCTCCTTCCCTTCCCCTCTCTCTAGAAATAAAGTCTTTTTTTAAAAAAACAAATGTGCTCATCATATGTTAAGATGTGACCCTCTCCTCATCTTACTTGCATTTTCAGAGAATAATCTTCATGAGAGAAAAACCCATGGGAAGTAACCTGACTGAGAAAGTACCTGTCTGTAGGCCATCATAAATCATGCAGGTTATTTCTTCTTCCTTCCCATTTCTCCACCCAAAGGTAGCACAATCTTCAATGTTTCCCAAACTTTAGTCATTCTGACACTGCCTTTCTATTTGTTTATACTCTGTCACCTGTTTTTTAAATACTTTTTCTTTGAAGTTAATCAATCCACTTTTTTGCTTAAACAAGTTTATTTTAAAATAAAATGCCATGTCATTGCCTTTTCTAGAACACCATGACTTGTGAGGAATAATGACAGTCATAAAGTAAATATATAGGAGACTTCCAGCCAAGATGTAGAGGTAGGTAGATACACTGTGCCTCCTCGGTTAAAAGAAGAACAACAACAAATTTAAAAACAAAACACAACCAGAACTGACAGAAAATCAAACCATATGGAAGTCTGACAATCAAGGATTTAAAGAGAAGGAACATTCAGACTAGTAGGAGAGGCAGAGATGGGCAGCTGGGGCAGAGAGGACTCCCAGCAAGATGGTGGCCGGAGGATCACAGCAGGTGAGGCGGTGGAACAGGTGGCCCCACATTTGCATGCAGATAAACTGGGAGGAACAACTGGGGAGAGAGAGAGAGAGCACAGCCCAGGGTTCCAGTGCAGGGAAATAAAGCTTCAAAACCTCTGACTGAAAACACCTACGGGTGTTGCAGAAACACTTATGGGTGTTGCAGAAACTCCCAGCCTACAGGAGAGTTTGTTGGAGAGATCCACAGGGTTATAGAATATACACAAAACCACCCACCTGAAAATCAGCACCACAAGGGCCCAGTTTGCTTGTAGGTAGTGGAGGATGTGACTCAAAGCTAGCCAAGAGCCAAGCAAGAAGCATTGCTCCCTCTCAAACCCCTCCCCCACAGACAGCTCCACAACTCAGCAACATGGGTTGCCCTGCCCTGACAAATACCTAAGGCTCCACCCCTTACTATGTAACAGGTGCCCCAGACAAAAAAAAAATGGCCTGCCCTGGCTGGTGTAGCTCAATGGATTGAGCATGGGCTGTGAACCAAAGCATCGCAGGTTCGATTCCCAGTCAGGGCACATGCCTGCCTCGGTTGCAGGCCACGGCCCCCACCAACCGCACATTGATGTTTCTCTCTCTCACTCTTTCTCCCTCCATTCCCTCTCTAAAAATAAATAAATCAAATCTTAAAAAAAAATGGCCTAAATGAAGGAACAGATAAAAGCTCTAGAAAAAATACAACTAAGCAATGAAGAGATAGCCATCCTATCAGATGCACAGTTCAAAACACTGGTAATCAGGATGCTCGCAGAACTGGTTGAGTATCGTCAAAAAACAGAGGAAAAGGTGAAGGCTATGCAAAGTGAAATAAAGGAAAATGCACAGGGAACTAGCAGTGAAGGAAAGAAAACCAGGACTCAGATCAACAATTTGGAGCAGAAGGAAGAAATAAACGTTCAACCAGAACAGAATAGCGAATAAAGAATTAAAAAAATGAAGAGAGGCTTAGGAAACTCCAGGACTACTTTAAACGTTCCAACATCTGAATCATAGGGGTGCCAGAAGGAGAAAAGGAAGAGCAAGAAATTGAACACTTATTTGAAAACATAATGAAGGAGAACTTTCCCAACCTGTCAAAGGAAATAGACTTCCAGGAAGTCCAGGACACTCAGAGAGTCCCAAAGAAGTACACACCAAGGCACATCTTAATTACATTACCCAAGATTAAAGGTAAGGAGAGAATCTTAAAAGCAGCAAGAGAAAAGGAGACAGTTACCTACAAAGGAGTTCCCATAAGATTGTCAGCTGATTTCTCAAAAGAAACCTTGCAGGCAAGAAGGAGCTGGAAAGTAGTAATTTGAAGTCATGAAAGGCAAGGACCTACATCCAAGATTATTCTACCCAGCACAGCTATCATTTAGAATGGAAGGGCAAATAAAGTGCTTCCCAGAGAAGGCCAAGTTAAAGGAGTTCGTCATCACTAAGCCCTTATTATATGAAATGTTAAAGGGACTTATCTAAGAAAAAGATGATCAAAAATACAAAGAGTAAAATGACAACAAACTCACAACTATCAACAACTGAACTAAAAAAAAAACACAAAAACAGAAACAAACTAAGAAAATGACTAAAACAAGAACAGAATCAGACAAATGGAGATCACATGGAGGGTTATCAGTGGGGAGGGGGAGGGGGGAGAATGAGGTAAAAAGGTACAGGGAATAAGAAGCGTAAATGGTAGGCATAAAATAGACAGGGACAGGGTGGGAATAGTATGGGAAATGGAGAAGCCAAAGAACTTATATGTATGACACATGGACATGAACTAAAGGGAGGGGGATGTGGGTGGGAGTGGGAGTGGGGTGCAGGGCAGAGGGGAATAAGGGGGGGAATGGGACAACTGTAATAGTATAAACAATAAAAAATATTTTTAAAGTAAAAAAACATGTAAGGTAAAGTGAAAAAAATAAACTTATCAGTATAAAAAAACAAAAAAGTAAATATGTGGTTATTAAAATAGAAAAATGTTTAAAAATTATATCTCCAATCATCTCACAGGCTACTAGTAGGACCCATATGTCGCCCTAGAAGCCCTGTCTGAGGGATGTGGGCTCTCTCTCCTCCCAGGAGGCGAATTAGCATTTTAAATACTCTGACCAGAAATGTTTATTCTAAGGTTGGTGGCTCCAAGTCAAATGTTTCTCAATTTGCAAGAAAGAATAATAAAGTAAGGGTTTTTTTAGTTCATTTTAATTAACTCAAAGTGCTTTCTGATTCCTGTTTTTCTCCACACTGGCCTCTTTTTCAGACAAATCTTTATTCATACCTCTTTCTCGTCGGCAGACTTCAGCTCCACCATTACACTCACCCCTCAGACTCCTCACCAGCCCCACCGTCTGCCGTACAGTTTGGGGGTTTCCTTCCATCTTGATCCTCCCCACACTGTTGACATTACAACTTGCCTCATTTATAGGAACATGATTATTCTCCAGAAAACTCTGAACATAAGAACGACTGAAAAGTAGATCGTGTTTTTTTAAATTTTTTGTCCTAGATGATAATGCTACTGAGTTGTCTTGGGCATGTAAACCTCTAGCAAGGATGCCCTCTCAGCTCTAGGGGTAAGGATCTCAGAGACCTCGGGTCTGAATTAACAGGTGTTAGAAGTTTGCCTAAACCTAGAACAGTTAGTATACCCTGTTGATGCAAGGTCAGGCCCCTTGTGCTGTATTTCTAGCCAGCAAGTATACCCTGTTGATGCAAGGTTGGGCTCCTTGTGCAGGAGTTCTAGCCAGCATATCTTGAACCCTATTCATTTCAGCAGTGAAAAACAGGCTTGTTGGGTGATCCAGTGGGAATCTCAATTTGGATTGAAGATGAATGTTTTGGCCACCCTGGCAAGTGGGAATGGAGAAACAATTTAATGAGATTTAGAAAAAATAAACAGTGGTAATTTTCTTGAATGGAGTGTTGCAGAGCAAAGTAATACCTTTTAGTCTCACAGGAATTAAGCCACCATGGTCAGAGGACAAGCAGCGATATTGGCAATTTCGCAGAGAAATCTCTGCTGGATGCTCTGTCACAATGCAAAGCAGCCACTCGGCCTATTTATAAGCTAAATGTGCTGATGACACTGCTTTTTACATCTTGTACTTTTCTGGGGACATAAATATTTACATTTATGAAGACATTTGCAAAAACACTTTCACGTATCTATTGTCTTAGAGACCTCAAATCAAGCCAGGGCTGGCCATACATCTTATGGACAAAGACATGAGACTCAGGGATGTTGGAAAGTCAAACAAGGTCATGCCAACAGAACTGGAGAAAAAACTCAGGTGTCACTGCTCCATACCCTCCATACCCTGTCACTTTGCCATGCAGGCCCCAAGGAACCCAATTCCAAAAGAAATTCTTGTTTGGCCAAATTGCATCCTTCCTCTTGTCTTCTCACGCCGAGAACTGAGGATGGCCCCACTGCCCGGTCACCTAAACTGAAAATCGTGGCATCTTCCTAGACATCTCCCACTCTCTCATTATTGATCCTTTTTAACCTCCGAGATCTGTTCCTTCTCTCTGTACATACTGCTGCTGTCCTCACCACCTCTCACCAGCACCCTTGGAATAGTGTTTCAGCTGGGCTCTTTGCCTACAGTTTGGGAGCCCCTCTCAACCCAGGCATCCACTACCCAGCTGCCTGAGTGAGCTTTTAGTATGCAGTTCTGAACACATAACCCCTTGATTAAAAGTCTTTAAAAGCTTCTCAAATACACTGGAGTCTAATCTCTCTCCCTCTCTCTCTCACACACACACACACAACATACACACAAATAACTAGATGTTCCCTCCTTAATAAATTGCATTCACTTTTCTGAATATGCCAGATAATTTTGCCTGTTTATTCTCCTTGGAAGGGCATTCCCTCCTACACTAACCAATACTGTTTATAACTCAAGACCCAGCTTGAGAGTTATATCCCCTCAGAAGCTTTGCCTGATTTTCCAATAGAACTGACATTCCCTCTCCATTGGTCACCTTATGTCCTATACATACTTCTGCTTTGGGGGCCTGTGATGCCTTATCATACTCACTTATTTACTTGATATCTCTTGTAAAACTTGAGATCCTAGAGTGTAGAGAACTATCTTAATTATTTTTGTATATCCAGTGTCTAGTCTATGGTCATTCCACCCTAAGCACGCCTGATCATGTCTGTATATCCAGTGTCTAGTGTGGAATAAACACACTGTAAATTAACTAATTACTTAATTAATTTCCATAGTAATTAATGTGATGGTCTGTGGGCCATCACAAACCATGTAGGTTGTTTCCCCTTCCCTCCTACTTCTCTACCCATATGGACTGGTGATTACTCACCAATGATTTTCAAACTGGATCTCTTCTCTGTTAGATGAGGTTAAAGAAACCCTGGAGACACTCAGAAATTTGTTCAGTCAATTTGCCCAGTAAATAGGTAACCCTCCTTTTCAAGGAAAAAATAATAGCCCATAAATGATCAATCTTACTTGACTTTTACCCAATAAATCCCAACCCTAAGGACTTTATTGACCTAGCGGTCAAGGGAAGTTTGTTCATCCAATCATGTGCTTTATCAATTCATTCCTCCTTACTTACGTCAGGGTTTTTCTTTCCATAGTAAATTATTGATTCTAGATGAAGGAACCAGAATGCATATACACTGTCTACAAAGAGCAACAAAGACATTGATTTGTCCAAACCTGAAGTTTTATTTCAGGAAGCTGTGAGAATAAGCCTGGTTAGGTAAGGCCAGGTGTGAACAATCATACGTTAGCACTCCAGGAGAGCTTAGAAATCAGCCTGGCCAAAGTTTCCCAGAGTGGGGCCTCCAAATCATCATGGTAGAGTGCAGTTTGACTTTATATATATGCAGAAATCTTTTTCATTTTACTTATGTGCTTTATATTGCATATTAGAAAAAGTCATTATCACATCTGCCCCATGATTTCCTAGGTATTATAGACAAGACTTATTTTTTTAAAAAGGACTTATACTTAATGAGTCAATTTATAATAAATGAGTCAATTTAGAGGAAAAATGCAGAGAAAGTAATTATGTAAGTGAAAAGTCAACAAGGCAAATATCATGGTGTTACCCAAAGGACTGAAGCTGGAGAAATGCGGAGCTGATACAACACCTCTTCATGTCTCAGGCAAAGGAATCAAGACCCAGAGAAGCTAAATAACATGCCCCAGGTCAAGCACGTGGAAGGCCTGGAAGGCAACATGATGGGTTCAGTAATAATTGAGACACTGACTATTCTATGCAATTTCAACGTAATGAATTTTAAAAAAGTTTTTATTGTTGTTAAATGAAAGTATTAAAAAAATAATTTTAACTCCAGGAACCACCTGAGGACAGAGAGGAAAGGCAGGAAAGAGGAGGAAATCCTCATTACATCACCTGGGCTGTCCCCACAGGAGCCACGCCCTACCACTTCTGCTTCAGAGGCGATGGGAAACTCCCTCATTGGAAACCCTTGCTAAAGGCATCCTGAAATGATCAGTGATTCTGTGCTGTCCTCACTGTCCGCTTCATCACACTCGAAGTTTTGCCGGCTGGGATTTTTGCCGTCTTGGCAAACATGATGATGGTATCAAACCTAATGTTTTCTAAATGTTTGCAGAAATGCTGGGAAGGCTTCCATGGAGGACTATTGTCAATTACCTGGAAAAAGAAAAGTTTGCAGATGTTAGAAGCAAGAACTGGGTGGGATTAGGCTCTAGGTTTTAATGAGAAGCATTCATATTAGAATGTTGGCTATTTCCTATAGCCTGCTAAAAATAATCTGGGTGCCTGCTTCCTTCTCTTGCTCTGCATTTTCAGTGAAGATGCAGGAGGGCTGGAAAGTGTTCCTTGGATCCAGCACCAGTGCTGTTTGTTCAGACAATGTAATTTAACTTTGACCTGCTCTCTTATGCACCAGTGGGCATGCTACCTTCAGGCTTCTGTTAGATTTACACCTGACGCAGCTTGAAGGTGATAAGGGAGGCACACACACCAAGCCCTGTTGATTTTGCCCCTTAATCTCTCTTCCCATCACTGCCACCTACGTAGCCTGAGTGACCATCATTTCTTGCCTGAGCTACTAAAGACACTCCTGTCTGTTCTTTCTACCTTGAATCTACCCCTTTCCTCTAACCCCTAATCACACTGTAGCCAGAAAAATCTTTTCCAACACAAATCTGCCCACTCCCATGCCCACGACCTCCAATTAAAACAGCTCAATGGTTTCCTATTGCTTGCATGGTAAAGACTAGAATCCTGGACATGGTCTACAAGCAAGGTTCTTCCTGATCTGTGCCCTTGAACCCCTCCAGTCTCACTCTCTCTACTCCAGTCCACCATCTTTACTCCGGTGCCTTCTGCCCACTAGTCTCACTACCCAGCTTACTCCCTGCCCCCCTTCTTTATCTACCTAACTCCTCCTCATCATTCAGATCTAGCATTAACCCTCCCAACAGTAGCTCCATGAGGGCAGGAACCCCACCTGTTTGCTTACCCTGTACCTTCCACCTCTAATACCATGCATGGCAAAGACAGATCACTCCTTATTTGTTGACAAATATAAATGTTAATACCCTAGCTACCCCAAGCCTCCCTTTCATGCAGAGGTCCTTTCTAAGAGAAATAAAAATCTTGCTGCATCTAAATACAGCACCTCCTCTAACTCACCTGGTCAGTGGACTCTCTGGTTTCACCTCAGTGTTTTTGATGGAAACTCTCTGTATACACTAGGTTGAGGGTTTTTTTCCCTGAATTTCTCTAAAGTGCTGAAATACATTAGTATTAATGCTTTTCAGCATAAACTGGTCTGACTTCTGCCTGGATCTTCTGTAGGGAAGGGTCCCTAAATAAACCACATTGCCACTCTCAATTTCTCTTTTCCAATGGAAGATTCATATATGGTTTTCCTCATTAAGTTAAAAATACACGTTTTTTAACATCTCCATGCAGCAGAAGTCTTAGATGCTCACTCATGTAGGGGGGAGAGACAGGGAAGGTAAGACAATGGCAGGAACTTCAAGGCAAAGGAAAGTTAGGAGAAGCTGATGTAAAAGGTGAGATTACCTTCCTCACCCACTCTGCCTACACCTATATGTCCCTGGCCTGCAGTGTACCAGTCCCGAGCTTTAGAGTGAGGTGGGCCTAGGGGCAAGAGGAAAGAACAGTGGCCCCCAACTGTCCCCCACCCCCGGCACCCTGCTTACCAGCTTTCCTGGAGAAGCTGTGTTCAGCATCTGATGCTTTTGGAAATCTAGCCCAGCCTGTGATGAGGGAGTTGTTATTGGCACATTCCTGAATTCTAGCTTGTGTTTTTATATGACGATTATTGCGAGGATATGCAAAAGTCCAAGAGAAGTTGGTAAACACTGGGAAGTTTATCTGTGTGCTCTGTGACAGCTGGGCCAGCTTCCACATGCCAAATGTTCGGGGCAGGGTCAGATCAAGGCTGCAGATGGTTGCTGGCAGAGAGCTACTATTTTGGGGGCACAGGTCATGGGAAAGTCTTACAGTTTAAAGTTAGTTTCTGTGCCTCTCCCATAACTTTTCTTTTAGCCTTGTGTATCACAATCATCAACAGTCCTATCAAATTTGAAGAAGTCATTGGATATCTTTGTTGAAAAGTCTTCATATGGCTCTGCCATAGAAGCCCACAGGATAAATGGGCTCATCTTACAGAAGAAGGGGCAGGCAGCCTCAGACCTCTCATAGAAGGAAAACATTTAAACATCTTATTCTGCCCTGTTTGGGCATATAGTTTTCAATTTCTGATCCAAGCTGAGTTTTAGGAATTCTGTGTTTCTTTCAAAAACTACAGCTGCAAAAAAATACAATAGAATACACATCAATGTGCTTCATTCAAAAATGTAAGTTCTAGTTTCCAAAGAGCAAAGAGCTGGGTTTTGAGATGGTTCATCTGGGGAAAATTGTCCAGCTGAGTGAATGACAGGGAAAGCTCAGGGTCACACTGGCAGATGGGAAATCTGTGTTGTTCTATTGTTTCTTTTTTATTATTACTTTATTGTTGTTCAGTTACAGTTGTCTGCATTTTCTCCCCACCACTGCCCCCAATGCCAACCAAACCAGCCTCCCACCCATTTCCACCCCCACTTGTTATTGTCCATGTGTCCTTTATACTTGTTCCTGCAAACCCTTTTCCCTTGAAACTCCCTCCCCTCTTCCCTCTGGTCACTGTCAGCCTGTTCTCGATTTCAGTGTCTTTGGTTATACTTTGCTTGTTTGTTTGCTTTGTTGATTAGGTTCCTGTTAAAGATGAGATCATATGGTATTTGTCTTTCACCGCCTGGCTTATTTTGCTTAGCATAATGCTCTCCAGTTCCATCCATGCTGTCACAAAAAGTAGGAGCTCCTCCTTTCTTTCTGCTGTGTAGAATTTCATTGTGTAAGTGTTCTATTGTTTCTCATTCATCTTCTATCCATGGGTGAGATCAGAAATTGATCAAGGGCACAGTGACCCAAGGGTTTGGGGGAAGAGCAGGAAGCAATCATAGATGAGGGGCTAGTGCTAGGGCTCTGGTTTTCAAACTTTAGTGCGTAACAGAACCACTTGGGAGCATTGTAAAAATGTACATTGTCAGACCTTCATGACGTGTGGCCCAGGCATCTGCATTTTCAGTGGGCATAATGTGTGGTTCCAAAACAGCCTGGGAGAAAACTGCTAGGATAGCTAAAATAAAATAAGAGGGAAAATGGATAACTGTATACAAAATACATTATATTGTTAAAAGCTTAGGGATAGAAGACAAATATTAGGTAAAATACAAATCCAAGAAAAATTGCAGGATATTAGAAAGTTGAGTTCTATTCAAACATCAAGCAAGGACATGGTTGGCTTAGCTTTAGAGTGGCTGAAAATTAGTAAATTAGGTACCAAATTTGTGTTAAGTGAGAGAAAACCCAATTCAAACTGGCTTAAGAAAAAAACAAAAAACAAAACAAGAATTTATTGGTCCTTGTAAAGGGAAAGTATAGTGGTAGAGTCAGTCTCCAAGAAATTCAGGGGCTCAGACATCATTGAAACTCAGTCTTTCTGCCTTTGCCTCTGGAATGCTTGACTCCAAGGCTGGAGAAAAGAGGACTCCTCTTCCTAGGATATTCCAGGAAAGAAAATATCCCAGGATTACCTTTGAGTGGTCTAGCTTGGGTCACATGACTACTTTTAAAACAATCTCTCTGGTCAGGGATTAAAACACAATATTGCATAGGTCTGTATCATTTTCCTACCCTTAGATCTGGGGAGAGAAGAGGTAAAGGGACAACCAGACCCCATGAATTGAAGTACAGGGGAAAGGGAAGATAGTATCCTAAGAAAAAACTCAAAATGTTCTTCCCAGGAAGACAAAAATAAATGCTGGGAAGCAAAAGCTATAATAGTTGACTATAATGGCTGAGAAATAGTCTCCTCTGTTTAATTTTACAAAAATGTTACTATTCAGTTAATATTCACTTATCTTAGGTAAAGAGTTCTACATTTGAATGTTGGTAGTACATTATTATAAAGGCCTATTTTGTTATTAATAATCTTCAGTGGATTATAACCTCGCAAGGTCAGAGATTCTATTTATCTTGCTTATCTGTATGTAGAAAAGCAGTCTTCAAAGTAAGATGTTCAAGAAAGTATGTTGCACAAAGACAATAGTAGAATTTCTACTTATGTTTTTTGCCTAATTTTTTTCAGGATAAAAGGAAACTTTATTAACATTCAGTGTATGAATTGATGGATTGGCAATGGATTGAGGCTTCAATGTGTTCAGCAGTCAGACCACCATCATAATGGTAATAAGGGGTCCCAAAAGAAGAGTGTGAACTCCACTTGCTGATTTGCTCCTCCAGCTTCTAGCCTCCCATTCTTCACTTTGTTACACAGAAGCATTCAGACTCAGAATATAATGCTATGACTTGTCTGACTACTCCCAGGACCTCTCTGTCAAGAACTACCTTCATCCAAGGGGGGATACCCCCCCAGAGTCTGACCCCAGAAAACTGGATGTCAGACACTAGTACCACAATCTGTTAATCCCCTATGATCCTCAACTACAGCCTCACTAACAGTGAACCCAGCCTTTCAAAATGTAGATTGAAGAACAGGCTGACCTCAATAGTCAGCCAGCTATGAATTATCAAACACCTACCATGTCCAGAGCACTGTGCCTAGAAGAGATTCATAGGGGCGGGGCCTTGCCCTCAAGGATCTCAACCAGCCCAGAAAAGAAGGCATGCAACTACAAAGATGGCAGACATGGAGAGAGAGGCAATGGTGATAACATTTGCTTTCTTCAAAAGACATCATTCCCCTTCTGCAGTTTTAAAGATTTATTTTTTTAGTAATGCTGCTAACAGGGTCAGGTCTTCCTATATCTCAGATTCCTGGAGTTCTTTTCAACACAATGTTGGAATTAACCCTGCCATGCCTATACCAGTGTCATTATTTCTTCCATTGGTGGAACCAAAGAAGGCTGGAAATGTACCTAGTTTATCCAGTGAGTGAGGTAATCAGCGTGTCAAGATTTGATTCCCAGATTAAGAATCAGATGCGTCACCCCTCCCAGAGCTCATTCCAATAAGGTAAACGGGCTGGCTGTCTTATTTGCCAATCTACAATGGTTGCAGACAACATCTGCAAAGCCCAATTTTATGTATGATTAACATTTCAATTCATCTCTTCCCATTTAGCCTGGGAGAGGAATTGATCTGCCTTTAAATAAATACCAAACAAATTCCTTCTTCTCAAAAGCCAAGTAAGTTTACATATTTATTTCCTTGTCATAATATGATCCCAAGGCATTGTCAGTTCTGTTTCCTCTAACTATACTGACTTTGCCAGTAGTTACAGTTCCAATAGTTTCCTCTTGTCCCTAGGAGGATTTTTCTCCATCTGAATCTCCTGTTTCCAAATAGTTTAACACCTCTCTGAGGAACACACCTCAAAAGACAGCTGCTGTTTGTGAACATTCAAACTTTTAAAAACAATGCTGATGAAGTAAACTGTCCCAAGAGATACCTGAAGTTTTCTTTGAGGTGCCCAATGCTCCACATATAGCAGGAACAAAACAGTTTTACTTTTTGTAAAGCCTAATAAGAGTTGGTGTCACTCCAGTGACTATGAAAATTGTGTTTCCAGAAGACACTTTACCAACTTTTTGTTTATAAATTGAATGGAGCAATTCATGTTTTTCCACAGCCTGCTTCTCTATGATTAAAAAGAACAGTATCTAAGAGGATAAAATAGGTTATTCATGTTCCGTAGACTTTTTTAATGGAAGTAACAGAAAACTAAACTCTAAATGGCTTAACAATAAAGGGATTAAATCTACCATATAGCAAGAATTTCTGATACAGGTTGGTTTTCAGTTGTTTAACAATGTCACCAAGAAGCAGGTTTTTTTTCTTCTCAGAATATTGATTCTCATCTCAAGCTTGACACATTATGATAAAAAAAAAAACGGCTACAGCAACCTCAAGCCTCACTTCTTCACACGCCAACAACCACAGGTTGGAAGACAGATTGTTCTATTTGCCTTTTGAAAGAAAGTTTTCTTTTTAGAAGCCCTGTCAAAAAAAAAGTCTTCCTTACATCCTATTGGCTAGAACTGATAATATTATACACCCATTTCTAAATCTATCATGTGTGCAAATTGGTATTAACAAGGTTTAATCCCCAGAGATTCTGATTGAGATGGCGGCATAGGTAAAGACGGTACTTGAATCCTCCCACAACCACATCAAAATTACAGCTAAACTACAGAACAACCATCATTCAGGACTGCCTGAAATCTAGCTGAGCAGTAGTCCTATAACTAAGGATTTAAAGAAGAAACCACATTGAGACTTGGTAGGAGGGGCAGAGATGTGAAACAGGCTGGTCCCGCACCCATGAGATGGATAAAAAATTGAGAGGGATACCTTGGCTGTGGAGGTCCCACCTGAGGAGTGAGGGAGCCAGTCCCAAGCCAGGCCCCCAGCCCAGGGTTCCAGTGCTGGGAAGAGAAGTCCCCATAACTCCTTGCTGAAAAAACCAGCAGGGATTGTGGCTCAGTGAGACAGAGGGCTGTGTTTCCCTTAAAGGGCCCCCACACAGATTTACTCATATTCACTTGCTCTGAACTCCAGCACTGGGGCAGCAGCTTGAAAGGCACTAGGAATATATAGGGAGGAACTGAATTGTCTGGCATCAGGGTGAGAGCTGGAAGGACAGTTCTCTCCCAGAAGGGCTAACAGAGGCCATTGTTCCTTTTCTGAGCCCTCTCCTAACAGAGCCAGCAGGCAGGCACCATATCTGAGTCCCTATCAACCTGGCTAACATTGTTCACCCAGTCATGGTGATACCCTGAGATCCCACCCCCACCCAACTCGTGAGCCTACCCAAGCTGTTTCCATTGGCTTTTCCATACTAACACCCTGTCTTGGCTCATGTTTCAGACTTTTCTAAAATCTCTCAACAAGCAGAATTTGGCTTCAGCCCACCCTTTACCTCTTGCTAAGTGGCCCCAGGCCTGGTGCTAGTGGCTACAGCCTTGGTAAACAGGTTATCCTCTCTTGGGCACCACCAGCCCAACACAAGTAGCAGCCATGGGCAGATTGCTTTATGGCTCATGCTGTGTGGCCCCAGGCAGGACACAGGTGGTGGTTGACCTTGACCTGCACCTCCCAGGAGGCCCCTGCACCACCTCCCCAAGCAACACACTCAAGAGGCAGACTCAGCAGGGACTAGAGCCCCACTGAACTAAGTCCTGCTCCATGGGGTCAGCTCCTACACAGCTGATCCTCCACAGTGGTCACAGCCAGTCCCCAGCCAATCAGCCTGGGGACAAATCCCTCCAATTCATATGCCAACAGCAATCAAGTCTCAAGTACAAGAAGGGTGTACACAGCCCATACAGGGGGCATACCTGGAGTGCCCAGCTGAAGTGATCTGGGAAACTGTGCCACTGAACTCTACAGGACACCTACTACATAAAACCACTACACCATATCCAGGAGATGTAACAGCTCTACCTAATACAGGGAAACAAACACAAGGAAGTTGTCAAAATGAGGAGACAAAAAAACATGTCCCAAATGAAACAAAGAACAAAACCCCAGAAAAAGAACTAAACACAATGGAGACAAGCCATCTACAAAAAGCAGACTTCAAAATACAGTTTATAAGGATCCTCGATTACTTCAGGGAGAACATCAACAAAGAGATAGGAAACATAAAAATGGAACTAGGAAACATAAAAAAGAACCAGTCAGGAATAAATAATACATTAATTGAAATGAAGAATACAGTACAGGGAATCAACAATGGAGTAGATGAAGCAGAGGCTCAAATCAGAGATTTGGAAGATAAGGAAGCAGAAAAGACCCAATTAAAACAGCAAAAAGAAAGAAGAATTTAAAAAAATAAAGACAGTTTAAGGATCCTCTGGGACAGCTTCAAAGGCACCAGCATTTGCATCATGGGGGTACAAAAAGAAGAGAGAGAGTAAGAAATTGAAAACCTGTTTGAAAAATAATCACAGAAAACTTCCCTAACTTGGTGAAGGAAACAGACATAAAAGTTTCCAAAGTGCAGAGTCTCAGACAAGATAAACCCAAAGAGGCTCACACCAAGACATCATAATTAAAATACCAAAGGTTAAAGACAAAAAGAGAATCAAAAGCAGCAAGAGAAAAGCAGTTATCTACCAGGGAGCTCCCATAAGACTGTCAGCTAATTTCTCAACAGAAACTTTGCAGGCCACAAAGGACTGGCAAGAAATTAATTTAAAGTGATGAAAAGCAAAAACCTACTACCAAGATTACTTACCCAGCAAAACTATTTAGAATTGAAGGACAGATAAAGAACATCCCAGACAAGTAAAAGGTAAAGGAGTCCATCACCACCAAGCCAGTATTACAAGGAATGTTAAAGGATCTTCCTTAAGATGGGATGGGGCAGGGGGATCAAGAGATGCTTGAAAAAGGTGAAGGGATTAAGGAGTACAAATTGGTAGTTACAGTCTAGTCATAGGGATGTAAAGTACAGCGTAGGGAATATAGTCAATAACATTGCAATAAATATATATGGTATCAAATGGGTCCTAGATCTATTGGGTTGATAAGTTAGTAAGTTATACAATGTCTAACCCCTGGGTTGTACACTTGAAACTAATATTATATTGTGCGTCAACTGTAATTAAAAAATGAAAAATTATTTAAAATAAAAAATTAATTAATCTCTAAAACAGATTTAATCCCCTAAAGCACCTACATGACCAATAACTATACAAAATTAGATTCCTATTTGCAAGGAGAAGGGTTATTGTGTGGATAATCAATAGCTCCTGTGACCAAGACCAAGCAAGAAACAAAGAAGTGATGGTAAGAATGGGGATTGACCCAAGCAGTTTTGAGGGAGTCATACAACTCTCACCTTAAGGGTGGCCTGGCTTTCAACCACCGGAGCCATCCCTTTGGCATCTGAGTTGAGTATATTGTCTCTAAAATATCACTGTTAAAATGCACGTATATTAATTACAAAGAAGAAAGACCAGTGGGTTAGGGTTAGGTAAGACAATCTATACTTAGTGTTTCCCTCGATGTTTCCAGTTCCCTAACTGGCACCATACGTAGTTATCATGATATTATTGACTATATTTCCTACACTTTACTTCTTTTCCCATGATGATTTTGTAATTATCAGTTTGTGCTTCTTAGTCCCTCCACCTCTTTCACCTAATGCCCCAACTACCCTCCCCTCTGGCAACCACCAGTTCTCTCTCTGTATCTATGTATCTATGAATCTATTTCAATTTTGTTTGTTCATTTATTTTGTTCTTTAGATTCCACATATAAGTGAAATTATATGGTATATTTCTTTCTCTGACCGACTTACTTCACTGAGCATAATACCCTCTAGGTCCATTCATGCTGTCACAAATAGTAATATTTAATTGTGTTTTTATGGCTGAGTAACATTCCACTGTATATATGTACCACAGCACTTTTATCTACTCATCTATTGATGGGCACTTGGGTTGCTTTCATAGCTTGGCTCTTGTAAATAATGCTGCAATGAACATAGGGATGCATATATTCTTTTGAATTAGTGTTTTGGGTTTCTTCAGATACATCCCCAGAAATGGAATCACTGGGTCATAAAGCAGATCCATTTTTAATTTTCTAAAGAAATTCCATACTGTTTTCCATAGAGGCTGCACCAATCTGTATTCCCACCAACAGTGCACAAGAGTTCCCTTTTCTCCACATCCTCACCAACATTTTTCATTTGTGGATTTATTGATGATAGCCATCCTGACAGGTACGAGTTGATGTCTCATTATGGTTTTAATTTGCATTTCTCTGACAATTAGTGACTTGAGCATCTTTTCAGATGTCTGTTGGCCATCTTTATGTTCTCTTTGAAGAAGTGTTTATTCAGATCTTCTGCCCATTTTTTAATTGGATTGTTTGTTTTTGATGTTGAGAAGTATGAGTTCTTTATACATTTTGGATAGTAAAACTCCGTATCAGATGTACCATTGGTGAATATGTTCTCCCATTTAATAGATTATCTCTTCACTTTTCATGTTTTTCTTTCTGTATGAAAAAACTTTCAGTTTGATTATCAGAAAAAAAATATTTCTAAGAGAGAAATGTCAGAAATTTTACTGCCTACAGTTTCTTCTAGGATTTTTATGGTTTCAATTCATACATTTAAATCTTTAATCCATTTTGAGTTTATTCTTATATAAGGGGAAAGCAGGTGGTCTCAATCACAGGTTCTTATCAGTGTCTTCTTAGAGTGGGAAAGTGGGGGAAATTTGCAAAAGGAACTCATTCCACAAAAGTACTCACTGAAACTGGTGAATCGCTGCTGATACTCTGAGGTGGACAAAGTAGCTCAGATGAAGAATTCTATTATTAAAGCTCGTAAAGGAAAGTACAAGTTAGCTCTTAAAAAGTTGTATTCCTGGTGAGTTTTACATTTTTAAAAATTATTTTTTGCTTGCCCTGGCTGGCGTAGCTCAGTGGATTGAGCACAGGCTGCGAACCAAAGCACTGCAGGTTCGATTCCCAGTCAGGGCACATGCCTGGGTTGCAGGCCACGGCCCCCAGCAACCACACATTGATGTTTCTCTCTCTCTCTCCTTCCCTCTCTAAAAATAAATAAATAAATAAAATCTTTTAAAAAAATTATTTTTTGCTCACCTGTAACTTTTATTTTTCTATAGTCAACTTGTGTGGTTTTTAAATTATTTTAAAGGCCACTTCTAAAAAGGGGAGATGGGGTACCTTATTGAGAAGTACTTGGAAAGCCAATACAGAAGATACTACCAGCATATGAGTTTTTTCACATCCATGTTACTTAAAGGAAATTGTGTTTAAAAATAATAATATTGTAGCCATTTTTTAGCCATAGAAGAGAATTCTTCATAGGGTAAATGTTCCTACTACACTTAAAATATGCTGTAATTAATAAAAGTTTGCCTACATATTTCTAGTAACATTTCTATTGCATGTGCCCCATGCAAATTCCATAGGACACTCTATCATAAATGCTAAAGGCTTTAGACTTAGTTGAATGTATTTCCACCAGATTGTACTCATGATCAGTGACCAATGATCATTTAAAAGAGAAATTTCAATAGCCCTAAAAAAGATAGAGCCTTTATATTGTATGCTAAGCTCCTGGCTATTCCTTAAAGAAAATTATTTTTAAAATGAGCATTACTATTTTGAAAGGAGTCCTCCCTTGCTATAAATGATTGTTTATAAAATCTAACAATAGGTGGATGAGACCCATGGCAGGTGTCATGTTATTTCCCAACTGTCTTCCTTCCCAGCCCTGCTAGGTGCTTACTAGCGTATCTGATTCAAACTTTAACAATTGAGTGAGTAAATTTTATAACCATCATGTCATAGAGTAGGAAATTGCAGCTTTGAGAGATTAAACACTTTGCTAAGGACTCTTGGACTCCCAAGGTTCAAACCTAATTCTTCCTTATTCCAGAGCCCATACTCTCTCCACTTCACTAATGCTTTCTTACTGGCAGATAATGACAGTATTAATTAATTAATTAATTAGTCCATCCATCTAATGAATAATGTTGAACATGTACTATGTGCCTGGCACTGTGGTGGGCAGTGTAGAGAGACACATCTCTTGGCCCTCGTGAATTACGGTAACTGGGTCGGATGACAGAGGCAATAAACAAATCAGCAAGCTAATAAATATATCATTGTGAATGGCAATAAGTGCGGTGAGGGAAAAGAATGGTGTGGAGTTCAGAAGTGTAAGGAGCTTACCTGATCCCATCAAACCCTTCACAGTTATGAGGTATCAAGAAGATAATCTTTTCCTGATAGCCACCGCCACTCAGAGGTAGATGAAGCGGTAAGCCTCCTACCAGGTGTTGATTTATAATAAAAGCCAGGCCAGACCAATTTCTGCTACACATACTGAGAAAGAAAATTGTTCATAAACTGAGGCTAAACTTTGTGGTCTGACATGATTACAGGTCCCTTTGCAGAGGTCATTACCATTCCTTATAAATCAGATAAGGTATTTTCTGATAGATCTAATGAGGTCAAGAATTCCTTCTAGAAAATTTATACTGTTCTGGATCTTCTGTTTGCCTCTCAGCTCCACTCCACACCTTTCCCCAGCCTGCTGACCCTGGAAGCAGGTGGTATGGACTGCGTTCCTGGGCTCTTGAGCCTTTCCACTTGGATTGGTTTGGGCCAGTGAGAAGTACCAGCAGGAGACTAGGGGGCAAAGGGCAGGAGGAAAGTGAGTCTGGGTATAAATGCCCTGATTCTCTCCCTGCAGACACGCCGAGGGTTGGCTTTACCTCCCACCCCACCCCCAGCAGAGGGCACCTTCTATGCGGCTCCCTTCTTCAGGCCTAGTAACAGATCCCTTCCCTTGCCCATAACAGCTCCCATTATTGCTCGTTGCGAGGACTGCACTACTACTAAAATCCCCACCCACCACAACAGCCTCTATTCAGTTGTGTCCACATTGCCCTTTTGAGTGAGTCATGTGCTTTTTACCAAGACCTTAACTAACATATCCACCAGCTTCTGTCAACCTCAGCAGTTGTCTGGCGACCTATGACCTCTCCTCTAGGGTATCTAATGACCTTTATCTAAACATTATTTTTTATATTTTTAAAGATTTTATCTATTTATTTTTAGTGAGAGGGGAAGGGAGGGAGAAAGAGAAGGAGAGAAACATCCATGTGTGAGAGATATATCAATCAGTAGCCTCTCGCACACCACAACCCAGGCATGTGCCCCAACCGGGAACTGAACCAGCAACCCTTCAGTTTGCAAGCTGGTACTCAATCCACTGAGCAACACTAGCCAGGGCTAAACATTTTTTTTAAAGTACAGTCTAATAGTGATTATTTAAACTTTTTTTCCTACAAAATACGTATCAACTAAGAAATATTGTCAGTATTGTGCTCATGAGCCCCTTCCCTGGCAGTGAGTTTGAAAAATACCTTTGATATATGTCTGCCATTAATTTGCCTGAGGAGTTTCTTGAACAGTGTAAACACAAAAGAGCCATATATCCTGTTCCATAAGCTCGATTAAGCCGCAGCTTTCTGTATTTTGGGGGTACTAGGATAGCATCTACTCTGAAAAGTTCACTCAGAGCCAGTGTGGTAATATTCTAGCAGCCGATTCAGCTGCCAACTCAAAGCAGGGTCACAAAAATTCTCCAGTCCGTATCTGAGCACAAGGCAAGTCTGGAATCAAAATCCTGGATAGAAGGTATTGGCCCTGCTAGACCCTTGTACTCTGTCTAAATAAAGGGGGACGTGCCCAAACAATGTATCTAGCAGGTCCACACATTTGAAGGCCACTCATTTAATCAGTGACCAAATTCTAACACCCAGTATACTGAGCAAAGCCCCTAGTGTAGGTCAGAAATAAGGAATGCTGAAATCTTTCTACTATCAGCTGTCTCTGAGTGTGGGCTTTGTTTAGAACTTTCAAATGCTAACTAACCATCCCTTTGGTGCGTAATTTCTGAGTAGAGTACTTCCAACATTAACTTGCTGCCTCTGACGTGTAGGTAAAAACCAACCCATACAGATTTTACAGTCCTATGTGGAAGTGTTTTAAAGTAAATGGAGAACAATATAACAAACAATTAGCACTGAGCAGAACACTGCCATCCACGAGGCTGGCTCTGGTTATTTATCCACCTGGATGAAACAATCATCTTGTTACACTATATCTATAAGACAACACTACATATAAAACATTAATACAAAATCATCATGAAAAGCCATGCATGCCCTTGTCTTATAGAAACCATATTATATTTATAAATCCCTAATAGACCATTGTCTTACCTAAACTACATTTAATTTCTAAGAAAGAGTTTATTGTTTGTTAAATAACCCTGTTGCCATCTTGGTAGCTTGCTATCCCTTCTAAATTGACCATCTCCTTTTGCTCCGCCAATTTAAATAGTTTGCAAATCAAAGTCTATACATTCTCGGTGTGAAACGCTCAGGTGCTGCTCTGACATCTGCTGCTCCCTGGCACCATCGTCGGCAGAACTTCCTCCTGAGGAGGAGAAACCGTTCCAGCACCCTCACTCAAGCAGGGGGAAGTGGGCGGGGCCCACCCTGTCAATCAGAGCTCATTCATTATTAAGCAGCTAATTCAAGCATAACTGTAAGGCCGACCTGGGAAGACAGAAAAGGAAAATTTAAGGTGATTGTAGGAAGGCTGTAACCATCTGGCTGAAGAATATTGGCAATTATCCAGCTTTTAAAGCTGGGAAGAATCTATTTTTATGAGGCTTATTGGTGGCTAATTGCTTGAAAATGTTAGAACACAATTTCTCAGGCATTCAACCAGCTCTCAGTAGCTTTCCTTTTCTAACACGGGCCCAGCCCATTACAATTGTTTCCCATGGACTGTCCATGGTATTTTATGGTGAAGGAATTTCATTGTTTTGTTTGAAATGGAAGGGCAATTAGATACTGTTCGGATGAACAACACAGACTGATTATTCTAAAGCGATGTGTATTATAAGACTCATGTGTAATGTAGTCTTATGAAAGATAGTTGAAAGAATGAGCTATTATGTTAAAATCTCTGCTTTGTAATAAATGTAAAAATAACATTTTATGACAGACATTTTACCTGCAAGTTAGAAATCCATGAACTGATTAGAAACAAATCAGCTAGAAAGTGCTTAAAAACGAGGAAGAGATATCTAAGGTGACTTGTCCAAGTAAATAGAAAGAAAAGGAAGAAAAACATGATAAGAATCCCTAGAAAGGTGCTCAGAGGGATCTTGAGGCTGGCTGAATAGAATGTGGCAGTTTGCTTGTTTTTTTTTGTGTCTTAGTGGCTGCAATTTTGCTGAGGTTCCTCCCGTCGAGAGTGGGGTTTCTGCCTCCTTCCCTTGAGTGTGAGTGGGTCTGTGGCTGCTTCAAACGGTAGTCACCATGTGACTTCTGAGGCTGGGTTGGAAATGGCTGAATAGCCTGCACCCAGTTACGTGGGATGTCTGCTCTGAGGGAAGCACCACGTGTAGACACTCTTGTCGGCCAATAGGCCCCCTTAGCTGCTAGCCATGTGGTTGGTCATCCCAGAAATCCGGCCCAGTCAAATCTCTGGAGGATTGCAGCCCCAGGAGATATCTGGCCATAATTATGTGACAAACACCAAGTGAGAACTGCTCAGATGAGCCCTTTTGAGTTTCTATCCTTGGGACAATTTGTCTTATAGCAATGGTAACTGGAATGGGGACTGATTCACTGACCTACAGGAGATCTGGGCACAAATTTTACAAACTAGTATTTTACAAATGAGTATTCTGTAAATAGCACTAGGCAAACTTGAAAAGAAAAAAAAGTAAGCTTGTTGTCTGATCCTAGAAAACTGCCTTGAGGACCTTGGAGCCTCCTTTTCTTTCCAGATCTAGGAGAACACCCCTCTCTTCCAGACATCAAGTAAAACTGAAATAAATTACCCCCTACCTCTGGAACCAGTTTTCTCACATTTTATTTTACCAGAAGTACTACTGAATACTGAAGTGTTTTCTCAAAATGTATAGATTTGAGATATAAAGATGAAATTTTTATTTTAAAAGTCTTTTATTTTTAAGCCCAAGATGAATCAAATCCTCCTTAGTTGTTCCTGAACTAAACCTTTTTCACTAACAGCAGCTTTATTCTTAAAAGTTTCACTAGCTCTCAATCCAGCTCTGTTGTGACTCATGTGGTGTGTGGGTAGCAGCCTAAGACTCTCTGGAAAGGTAACAGTACAAGGAAAACATCTCAAATAATTTTCAAAAATAAGTTGTAATAGCCCTGGCTGGTGTGGCTCAGTGGGATTGAGCACCAGCCTGTGAACCAAAAGGTTGGCTGCTGGTTTGATTCCCAGTCAGGGCACACACCTGGGTTGCGGGCCAGGTCCCCAGTTGGGAGCATGCAAGAAGCATCCTATCAATGTTTCTCTCCCTGTCTGTCTCCCTCCCTCCCCCTCTCTCTAAAAATAAATAAATAAAATCTTAAAAAAAATAAGTTGTAATAGTTATAAAACACCAATGGCACAGTCTGCAGACAGCCCTAAAATTAACTGCACTGAGGATTAGCAGTGGGCCCTGGAAAATAATACTTTATAGAGTCAGTTAGAACAAAGATCTCATGCTCACAAAAATTATCTGACAATTGGTCTAACAGGAAGGCAGGTGCCATAGATGTATGAGAGGTTGGAGGGAAACCGGAAGACCAGGCCAACTCTTATTCAGGCTCTAGACAAGGTCTCTCTCTCTCTCTCTCTTTCTCTCTCTCATCTCTCTCTTCCTCCCTCCCTTCCTCCTTCTCCCTCCCCTTCGTCTTATTCACACACACACACACACACAGAAAATTATCTTAGACTACAAAATCAGACTAATATTTCTTACTGCAGTTCTTCCTGGCAGACCTCTCCTGCACTGACTCGCCTCCCACGCAGTGTTAGAAGAACTCAACGTAAGTGAGACCCGCCAAGTGTGTGGTCCCCTCAGAGCAGAAACTTGGCAAAACTACAACACAGAAACATTCTCATCGCCCTCCTGCTTTTCATGTCTACACTTACATCCCATGAAGTACACGGCCCCACGGACCTATCCCACTCAACTGTCCCCTCTCTGACCAAGTAGGTATGACTTATTGGATTAAGGATCTTTTTTAATGTCCATAACAGAACTTTTTCAAACTCCCTTCCCCCACCCACCAAACTTTGTCCCTCCATTTTTCCATTCTCTGAGTGCTACAATCCCTCTGCTGAATCTCCATTGTCCTTAGGGAAAAAATCCAAACTCCTCACCTTGGTATTTAAGAATATCCACAATTTAAGATCCGACTTATCTTTATAACTATGTTTCTCACTCTTTCCTTCTCCAGACAAAGGCAAACATTCGTTGTTTCTTCTTCTGCTGCTTTTGTTCACTATGTACTTTCCCACAATCATATCTTCGTCTGTGCCTTGCCCCAGACAAAGGGCAACCCAGAATGCCCTTGTTCCACTCCAAACACACCTAAGTCCACCTTTCTTTTAAGAACCAGATCAAAGCTGACGATCTACACAGAGCATTCTTCTCTGCCCCCAAGCCCTAGAGGTTGTGTCCTGCTCTGAATTCTATATCACTCATTTGGCCCATAGCCCATGCTGTGTTGTAATGCTGTTCACTTTTCTATATTTTTTTTTCTCAATGAGGGCAGTGACAATATCATGCACTCTGCACATGTTCCACACCCAACTTGCATTAGAAATGACAATGCTGCAGTCAAGAGACAATCTACACCAAAATCCTAATTTGGTACTCTTCCTAAGGAGGTAATATATTCCATTGTTGCTTTTCACGATGCAGTAACTCTTAAGAATAAGTGTAAGAATGTGTTTTTAGCTCCTTAGCAGCCAAATGGAGTAGATATATTGAGGCAGCTCAAATGACCCTTCAGACCAAAGTAGGTCATCTTGAACCCTTATATATCCTACATATCCTTGTAATTATGACAGAAACCTCTGCACATTCTCAAATTGCCTTGACCACCTCCTTTTTCTCTCTGGTTTGGTGTCCTGCATGTGCCAAGTCACCCCTCTACTTATGGACTTAAAAATATCTTACTGCAAAGCATGAGAACTGGCCAGTCTGAGTGGCTATTGAGGGGCCAAGTGATACACCTGGAAGAGAGGGAGAGTTAGCTTCCTGTGGAGTGAACCTCAATCACTTAGAAATAGAAAATGGGAGAAAGCAAGACAGATACATTCTCCCTCCTCTTTTTCTTCTCTAAGCTACTCCAGGTGTGGTTTCTCCTTGCAAATGTCACGGTAGAATCCTGTGCGTTTAATGACACACCTGCTGAACAGCCTGCTGTGTCCCTTGTCTCTTTGTAGCTCACTGTGATATGGTGACTAGGGTGGTAATACATTGCATCACATTGCTTTGTCCTCCTTGCTTCACTCTAGTTACTAGTTGCTAGTTGTTTATACCCTATTTATTCTCCTCTTTTCCCTGCTAGTGGAAACCTGGTCTTTTCAATGGAGCAGCATTTTCTATTCCCCTACCCCATTATAGCTTTCACCCAAGGTTCAAAAGAAAAAAAGAACAACTATAGTCCCCCAAATGAGCCATATGACACAGTTTTGGAGGAAATCTCAGGGTGGCTTCCAGGAAGATTTTAATTTCCCAATATAGGGAAATTATCATTTGTCACTCCCTTTTCCTTCCTAGTAAATGGAAAGCGAATATGACACCTCAGGTAGAGCAACTTTTTTTGCATCTTTGAAGAGTAAGGTCTGATGCCTGGTGTGGCAGAGCAGGAGGAGAGCGTTTCATTATGGAGCTGACGACATTATGGGGCCACAGCACCAGCCTTAGCCTGCCTGGCCAATCTACTCGTTGTATGATGAAAAACAAATCCCAGTGTGGTTAAGCCTTCGTAGTCAGCATTCTTATACATGCAGGCAAAAGCAATCACAAATAGGCCCCTCAAGAAGCCCTGGGTTTCTTTCAAGAATTTGTCATGCTGTACCCAATAGCCTTCAAGTTACACATCAATTGTTTTTCTCCAGACAAACAAACAAAAGGTTGTAGAGTTCAACCTTACAAAAAATGCAGTGGGGTGAAATTACTGGTCTATTGCTTATATTTCCTTTGAAACTCTAAGCTCCCTGAAGGCAGCAGCTGCATTGGTCTTATTCATTGCCTTATCCTCCATGCCTAGCACCCTGCCTGGAATATGTATCCAAATATACATGGGATAGAATGACTACTAAATGAAAGAATTCACACACACTATTATCTACACACTTAAACTATGTAGTGGAATGTGACTCATTCATTAATTTATTCATTCATTCATTCAACCAATATCACTTTATTGCCCACTATGTGATGTGCATGATGACATTACTGAGGATCTTTACGTGTGCATATGACAGTCGGTGCCCTCAATGAGCTTAACACAGGGAGACATAATCAACTCTTAAACGGAATGAGAAGGCTCTCAGAGGTTGATAAGCAGTGGAGCTACTTTACCTGCAGTATTTGGGGGGGGGGCATATTTAATCATAATTTACTGTCATCCAACAATTACTAGCATATCAACATGGCTTAAAGCTTAATCACTTCAATCTAAACAGCCCAAGTCCTGAGAACTAATCATTTTCTAATGACTAGCAAAAACATAGTGGTCAACTTCTCTTCTTTGAATTTAGGATCACATGCAATTCTGAAGAAAATAAAGGGCAGAGAAAGAGAGAGAGAGCAAGAGACAAAGGAAAGGAAGGAGAGGTGAACGGGAGGAGGGAAGAGAGGAAGCAATCTTATCACACTATTAAACATACTTCTTCCATGGCCACAGAGAGAAGCTGTCTGGGTGAAAGACAGGACCTAAGACGAGGGTCTTCCCTGAAAGTAGATAGTGCTGGAAAGAACGCTAATGTCTCACAAGGACAGCCTTTGAACTTTCTTACATTCAGAAGAATGTATTGTATCATTACTCTTGCAGTCCTTGTGTGTGTTTCAACTCTCCAACAGCCTCAATCACTGTTTCTCCTCAAATCCCCTCTGGTTCTCTCATTCCTGACTCCCAAGTGCGCCCTCATGAAGTCCTAGGAGATCCACCAAGACTTTCCCCATGTGCTCTGCCCTCTTTCTACCACCTGAGCTCTCAAAACAAAATGAGCTGCCTCCTTCAGAACTTGCTCTTGTAAGAAGTAAAGTGAAGAAAACTTAATTTCTAAAATCTAGAGACTTCTATAATATCGCCTAACTCAGGCATTCTAGAAATTAATGCCACATGTCTTTATATCCTGAATCAATCTGGCAACTGTATGAAGGGGAAACAAATTTTAACTTGGTCTTGTTTGTGTTAGTGGAGTAGAAATGTATGTTTGTTTACTTTAGTGTTGGTTGAACAACAATTTACTTACAATTTAAATACAATTTTATCTTTCAGTGGATGTGTTCAAAAAATGGTCAGGGCAAATGGCAGTAAAGGAGGGAGGGGGAGAGCATTCTGAGCCCAGCTGAAGTGGGAGATTGGACTGGAAAGGAAGTTTCTAGAATATCTGTGCTGCCAACGCCCATAGGATGGGATTAGCAGGACCAGGCCTACAATAAGGCAATTGAGCATTGAGGGTGCAAAGGTGAGGAGGCCCTCACCCTCAGGAGCTGACCCTGCACTTGTACCACACTGGGAGTGAGGCCTCCTCACATGCTGCGCCCACTCCCTGCGTCTTGTTCCCAGTCCTGGCCCTGGGAATGGAGTTCAGCTAGGGCTACAAGAAAGTGAGTAGATCCAGACACAAATTCTCTTAGTCCTGACAAATGGGCATGAAAAGGTGGAAAACAGTATTGGTGAGAAGTTAACAGATTTAGTATGTTAAAAAGAAGATCTCATTCTTTGGCTGAGAAGAACGAAACATGTCTTGGCTTAGAAGAGATTGACTTGTTTTTCCTGAGATAAGAGAGCTGGTTATAAAAACCTGTCCTGTCATTTTGACCCCCTCCTGTTTGTTCCTGCTCTTCTCTCTCTTCCACACCCTGCCCATCACAAAGCTTAAATACTATGCAACCATAAATCATAAACTGAACTAAGGTAGGGAAGTATGTCTGAACTGTTCAATTAGAAGGAAGGATTTTCCATAAGAAACAAAGATTCCAGTCAAGGATAAGGAGTCTTGACCAAAAAAAACCGTGAGGGGCTGGAAAGGCCTCTGACCTCCAAGTCACCTCCCCCAGATGGGGTGTTCACACCCTCCTTATAATCCCACCTGCAAGTTCTTAAGCTTTAAGATACTGTGCTTTCTTCTTTACCTCTGAGTGTAAGGACTTGTATTTCACCTGATGAGTCCTTGACACATAGCAAACTGAAGATTCTGTAGTGACTTTATCTGTGGTGATTGTGCAGGTTTTCTATGAGAAGATTAATAAAATAAGGACTTTGAAAAGAATTAGAACTACCTTGTAATCCAGCAATTCCACTTTTGGGTATTTATACAAAGAAATCCAAAACACTAATTCAAATAAATATGTGCACCCATATGTTCTTTGCAGGGTTATTTACAACAGCCAAGATATGGGAGCAACCTAAGTGTCCATCAATAGACAAGTGGATAAAGAAGATGTGGTACCTATATGCAATGGAATATTACTCTGTCATAAAAAAGAATGAAATCTTACATTCATGACAGCATGGGAGAACCTACAGGGTATTATGATAAGTAAAATAAAGTGAGTCAGGGAAAGACAAATAGCAGATGATCTCACTTATATGTGGAATCTATAGATCAATATAAACGAACAAACAATATGGAAACAGGCTCACAAATACAAAGAACAAACTGATGGTTGCCAGATGAGAGGGGAGCTTGGGGGCTGGGCAAAAAAGGTGAAGGGATTAAAAAGGACAAATTGGTAGTTGCAAAATATAGTCACAGGATGTAAGTATAACATAGGGAACATAGTCAATAATACAGGGGTAGGCAAAAGTATGTTTACAGTTGTACATATGGAAAATAATACAATAATCAATGACAATACAAGAATAAATTCTGTGTTTTGTCTCCTCACAACTGTAAACCTACTCCCCCCACCCCCACCATATGGTAATAATTATGCATGGTGCCAGGTAGGTACTAGACCTATCGAGGGGGTCACATTGTCCACTATATAAATGTTTAATCACTATGCTGTACACCTGAAACTATTATAAAATAATACTGAATGTCAGTTTTAATTGAAAAGTAAAAATAATAAAATATGTTTTAAAATGTCCAAATCTGAAAAAGATTTTTTTTAAAAAAAAGTACTGTCCAGAAAGCAGGAACTCAGATAGTTGTACAGCAGCATATTCACAAGAGCTGAAAGGGGGAAAGACCCAAGTGTCCATCAGTAGATAAATGCATAAACAAAATGTGGCATATCCATGCAATGGAATATCAGCCATAAAAGGAAGGGAATTCTTACACCGGCTATAGCATGGATGGACTTGACATCATTATGATAACTAAAATAAGCCAGGCACAAAAGGCCTGCATGATTTGGGCTTGATTTCACTTATATGAGGTACCCAGCATAGTCAAATTCATAGACACAGAAAGTGGAATGAATAGTGGCTACCGGAGGCTAGGAGGAGGAAGGAATGGGGAGTCAATGTTTGGTTGGTGCAAAGTTTGTTTGGGGTGATGGAAACGTTCTGGAGATGGATGGTGGCAATGGTTGCATAACAGTGTGAAGGTACTTGATGCCAATGAACTGCACACAATAATGGCTAGAATGTTTTATGTTATGCATATTTTATACGAATAAAGAGGGATGGAGGAAAGAAAGAAGGAAGGGATGGAAGGAAGGAAGGAAGAAAGGGAGGGAGGGAGGGAGGGAAGAAAAGTGCTCTTCAATTGGGCTCACTTTTAGTGTGGGGGGTTTGTGATTTTGTCTGCTACTGTGGGTGAGCCTCTGGGCTAAGTACATGTCATTTAATCTTCAAAACACCGTGAGGACTTATCCTGCTTATCTTATAGATGAGAACACAGAGATTCAGAGAGGTTAAATGAGTTCCCCTAAATCACACAGCAGAGCCCGTCTGTCTTGTTCAAAGCCTAGGCTCTTCAGCGCTCCTCATTACGTCTCTTCTTCTGTCTGGTCAAATCTCCTTCAGCTTCTGAATAAAGCAAATTGCAGAATGTCCTGTCATATCCCCAAACTCTTTTATTTTGTCCTTTCAAAGAGGGGGGATGAAAATAGCCATCTCCCATAAGCCCACAGTAAGTTCTTATGGCTTAGAGGCTTTAGTCTCAGTGAGTTTCCGCTCCCTTTGCGTAAGCCTCGGGCTCAGCATAGTGTGGGGGCGAGAACCCAGACGAGGGGTCTGTGCAGGGCAGGAAAGAGGATTTACTATGAAATGGAGGACACCCACAAAAACTAACCAATATGCTAAATATGCCTGAAATGGCACAAAACCAGACACAGAAGCAAAGGCTTGGTGGGACTAAAGAAAAACAATTCTAAATCAGCATCCCCAAAGAAAGGGAGCAATAGCAAGGGTAAAACAAGCTGCCGAATTTTAATACATTTCTATTGGGTTTTGGAAAAAATGTTCTACATTTACACATAATATCACTTCCATTTTGCTAGGTTCTACCATATCATATATTAGATTAAAAACTCCCTTTAAGACCAAGAAAGCCCTGGGGCCCTCGTGCAAAAGGAATGGTTAGAGACCTGGGGATGCACAGCAGTCTGTGAGTACCCCTTAAACTGGGTTAGGACCCTCAGGGAGAAAAGAAAGCATTTTACTGAGCTGGAGAGAAAAGGAATCATCCCCTTTCCATCCTGATCAGAGAACCCAGCTGCACCACACAAACCTAGTCCTGGGGAATTCTGTGCACCGCGGGCAAGAGGTGGGATTGTCAGTGGGAGAAGGAAGCCCTGAGTCACTGAATCAATTCTCCTTTTATCCGATCTTGTGGGTGGAAGTGTGGAAAACTGCTCATATTTCAGCTCCTCTTAGCGAGAGTAAATGAGTTAGTGGCTAAGGAGTGGGGGTGGGATTGTGTTCACTTGTAATTAAAACCAAATAAACCTCAGTCTAAACCAGAGCCAGAGCCCTGCCGGCGGCTGCCCACCGGCTACCCCCAGCAAAGCTGTTAAGAGAGGGAGGCCTGCCTTGCTGCTCTCCTCACCTCCCCTCTCATCTGTGTTCCCCACCCCCCATGCAGGTCAAGTTCAAAGAGTACTGGAGGTTTGGCTGTAAGTGGATGACAGGACACGGTGCAAGATGTTTAAGGAAGATTTGTCCAACAGACAGTGAGAAGGGAACTGCAGAGGAAAGGAATGCTGTCGACCGGGTCTCCTGACCCGGTGTGAGATGATGAAGACCTAGGTCAGGGTGATGGGCATGGGAACAGCAACGAAGGAAGGGGCAAATTGCCTAAATGTGATGGCCACCCGAGTGGGGTAGAGGAGGAGACAGTGTTCAAGGAGCATGTCACAGCTTTGAGTTTGTTGGGGACACCTGGGTCACAGGAACACCGCGTAGAAAGGTCAAGAGGTAGGCAGGAGTAGAGATAGACTTAGAGGAGTCTGTAGAGGTGAGGATATCTGGAGAGTGGCTTCTTCAGAAATGGTTCTTAAAAGAGACAAAGTAAAGCAAAGCTCTAAAGACCAAAAACATTAGGAATCCACAGTGATGGTCAGAAAGAGGGCGGAGACGCCAAATACAGAGACAGGACAGAAAACATGGAAGCCGTTCAGGGACAAGCCGTAAGGGATTTTGGTGCCTTTGGGAGGCAGTTTGGCTTCTGTCAACCACAAACCTATAGTATGTGCTGGCCTCCACTTTTGCGAACGGAAGACTCTTGATGAAATGTTCTGTTTGGAGATTTCCCCCTCCAGTCTCTTTCCCCAGTCGTTGTTCAAAAGCCCGGGGTCTGGTTTCACCATTCAAACTACCCTGGACTCACCCCTGAGGAGGCCCGGTCTACGGGAACGGGGTCTCAGTAGAGGAAGGCTCCCTCGTGCTGTTTCCTGCTGATCCGGAAGTGAGCTGGCACCCCTGGGTGGGGGACCTCAGCAGAACTGGGAAGCAGCTGCTTTGACTTTAGGGATCCCACCTCATTACTATCCTTTTCTCCACTCCCAGGAGGACTTGTATACAACCCCTGTCACTCCCACAGAGGCACAGGCATAAAGCTATGCCTCACAGGGTGACCCAGGGCAGGAGGCCTGAGTGCAGCCCTGAGCTGGGTGGTCTGAGTGGACAGGGCCAGCACCCTGGGCACACACTGGAGGGACAGGACCCTGGTAGCTGGGTGGCATCGCTGCCTGCAAGTGACCTCCCTGCCGATGCTATGTCAGGGCCTCCAGGGGGCTGTGGAACTGGGCAGTGACAGCAACCAAGCCCCAGAGTCTTTGCAGTTGTCTCTTCTGGGGACTCTTGGCTGCTGGACACCGGGCTGGTATCCAACGGAGAGATGCCTCGCTCCTTGCCTGCCGAGGCAGGCGTCAGCCACCCCAATCCCCCTCCCTCTGGTGAGTGCTCAGCCTCCCCACGTATCTTCAGCGAAAATGCCTTAAACTACTTCTTTGGCTACCCTGGCAGTGCCCAGGGGGCCATCTGCCCACATCACCCTTCACTCTTCCCCACTCTCCAGCCCAAACAGCCTTGGGCATCTCCCAGGGAGGCAAAGCTGTCAGTGTGCTTACCAACACGGGAGACTCTTCCATTCTATTTTCCTCCCACACTGGGGGTGAATCAGACTCGCGTCACTGGTGTCCTGCCTCCGCTCAGCTTTCTGTAGCTTAGTTGTGAAGGGGTCGATAGTTGAATTTTTTAAAAAATAGCTGAAGATCATAGGGGTGGCTTTTGCCTTCTGTCATTCAGGGTTGGTCCTCATGTGCTTGCCAAGGGGCCAAACAGGGTGATGCCCCCAAGACCCTGGCCTGGAGTGGAGCTGCTTAGGCTTTTGGTAAATTGTCCTATGTTCAAGTTTTGTTGGCTCAGCAGGTGGTTTGGGGAGCTTAAACCGAAGGTTTTGCCTCATTTCGTTAGCAGACGGAACTGGTTTCCTCTCTCTCGAAATGGATATTTTACTTTTAATTTAGTGCATTGTCTGCTAAGTCACTTTCCTTTGTTGAGAAAGCTTGTCAGGTTTAGTCTTAGTCTCGGCAGTGACTATAGCAACAATGTCTAGAGTGGCTTTGTTTCCCCAGTGACTGTCATGTCAACCTGACTGCATTTGCAAAGTGCGGGATAGTGTCTCCTCACCCGGGAAAGGACCCACGAAACTCTAGTCCAGCCTTGGTGGTGGCACTGCGGTTGGGGTCTGAGAGCATTTCTAGTTCTGCTTTGTCCTGGGAGACTGCTGGGCACTTGGTATAACCCAGGGGGAAGCCTGCTTGCTTGCCTCTTGCTGGCAACAGCATCAGTGCTAACACAACATCCAAGCTGATTTTCAAGGCAAATCGGGTACAGAAACCGAAGATGCACTACTTGAAAATCAAGGCAGGCTTCCACGCCTGCCCCAGCCTGAGTTCCCCGAAGCAGAGCCCGAGGCAAAGGCTTAGTGCTACTCCTTATTAAAGAATTCAGTCCCAGGGAGGTAGGAGTGAGGGGGAAGAAGGCTGAGGAGGGAGAGGAGGGAGCCTTGGTGTCAGGCCGACTGACGCCTCAATCTCAAAGGCTAGCTGCAAACTGCAGGTCAAGGCCGTCTGCCCTGGAGGAAAGGAGAAGGTATCCTCAGGGGCCATCTCCCATTAGTCAGAGGTTCACCCCACAGGGCGTGCATCCCACACTTTTGGGTTGTGCCTCAGCACCCCAGGAGATGTCACAGCAGAGTCATGGCTCCCCACCAACAGGGATGCCCCGGGGCAGGAGTGAGGGCTGCCGCAGAGCAAAAGGTGGAGGGGCTGTGGAGCTGTGCCCTCCCGAAGGCCCCTGGAGTCCTTGGGAAAATGTTTGCTGGAGCAGTCAGGTGGCCAAAGGTCCTGAAGACCGGTGACATCCAGAGGGTTTGCAATGATTCATGAACTGTATTTAACACAACACACCACAAACTGGCTTTCTAGAACTTTGTTCCATACCCACACTGTGTGACCACCTTATTACAAGATCCCCTCAACCCTTCAGCCAAGGGAAATGGCATATCATTTGGTTTGAATCATCAACTGGACGATTTTCTTTCTTGAAATGGGACAGAATTGGTTTGCCGGGGGAACCCGCATTGGAGTGTAAATGGGAAATGGGGCAGTGTTCCCAGCGTCTGCTCTCCACCAGGCTTTATGGGACACTCTTCCCTGCAAGAGTGAGCTTCCTTAACAGTATTTCAGTTTAAGCCCATAGCTCCTCAGCTACTTTCAGTCATCAAAACCATCTCATTTCAATCCTTAAAATTCAGTCCTCTTTATTTGCAACTTTCCATTTCAAATTCCATTCAAAACTCCCCATCCTGCCCCCTCACCACCACGCCCAGACTAGGTTGGAGCAATGATAGTGGCACGGTCCACTCTCCCTGAAACACCCTCCTCTTCCATCCGCTCTTCCCTCTGGTGCGCAGTGGGAGGGGAGCGCCAGAAAACGGCACTGTCTCCGTAAAGGCTAGTGGACAGATGACACTTTCCATGCTTTGTTACAGTTACTTTTCCAGCTGTCTCCTATGTTCTGGATATCAATGCTGTTGATGGGTGATGGTCTCAGCAGGCATCCTTGATGGAAGACAGTTTCCCAAGGTGTCTTGGGACGACTTCAAGAAGAGCAATTTCATCTTCAGCATGACCACCCTCCGACCTCGGGAAGTTTAAGCTGTACCTGTGGGAGGTTCTTTGCTCCTTGCTGGGACAGTCCCCAGTCAGCCCTAGTCCCACCTTATCAATTGGAGAAGACCCATAATCCTGGAATCTGCATGAGTGGGATCTATTTTCTGTACCTCTAGGAATGGGAGATTTAAAGGAAGATGTAAAGTCTTTGTTTCTGCCTTGCCTGGCTGTGTCTCCTCATCATCTCCCCCAGGGCTCTTTCTCCAGCCCCAACCAGCAGATGAGATGTCAGCCTGCCCCTGACGACACTCTGAAGTTGGACACATGATTGTCTCCAGGTCCTGCTTCTTCTACTGGCCTGGGAGCTCGCTTCCCATCGCCATGAGGAGCAAAACACAGGGGAGGCCGCACAGCTGTCCTTCATAATGTTTTCCTGTTTGAAATACCATTTCTCTCACTCCGAGTCGTATATTGGAAGATGGTATGGGAGTTCAGGATGGGACTGGGGAGCATTGGGAGGTTGGGGCTGGTGGTCTGGGGCCTGCTGACAGCACTGCCTCTCAGGAGGGCGTTTGGAATGTTGCCGTTGCCGTTGCCACTGCCAGTCGCTGGCCATTGTCTGCCCTCACAATGCGGGGAAACTCGGGGCTTTGTTTTCAGCGGTAAAGATAGCCATCGGCTCCAAGAGAAACAAGAAAAAACTCCCACTTGGCACCTAACTGCATTCTGTTCTGTAAATATCCCCAGTCCCTGACATTTTTTTTCTAATTAAATTTATTAGGGTGATATTGGTTAATAAAATTATATAGGTTCCAAGTGTACAATTCTAGTGCCTTCTGGTGTGACTTTGCAGCCTCCACAAATTCTTGTCTGTTTTTCTAAATAATTTAAGGTTTCCCTGAGGGAGGTTTGCTGTTTTTCCCTTCACTGTTTAGCTCATTTTCAGTCAGTTAGCCCTGGCCTTAACTGTTGGGGTGTCAGCCATCATATCCAAGCTCCAGGCAACAGTTGCACAGAAGGTGGGAAGGCCCACTCCACCCCTTTTAAGGAGACGTTCTAGGAGGATCACTTGCTCCTCTGCTAAGGTCAGAATCCAGTCCCACGGTTCATTCAGCCGCAGGGGAGGCTGGGAAAAGCAGCCCTCTGGCCGAGTGCACAGCTGCCTCAAATAACATGATGGTGATGTAGGCAGGTCACTGCAAGCTTCTCCACATCCCCAAAGCATGAAAATTCTGCATCATTCTCTGTCATCGTTTATTTTCTTAAGGAAGTTTCTCAAATTATTTTTCTTATTAGAAAAGCACTAAAGCACTGGCCAGGTGGCTTAGTTGATAGGAACATCATACCGTACACCAAAAAGATTGCGGGTTTGATCCCCAGTCAGGGCACATACCAAGGTTACAGGTTTGGGCCCCTGTTGAGGAACCCAATCATTGTTTCTCTCTCTCTCCCCACCTTCCTCTCTCTCTAAAATCAATAAACATATCCTTAGGTGAGGATTAAATACATACAGGCATACATCAAAATAAAATTTAAAACACTAGATGTTTCTAAAAGGAAAAAATAGACAAACCAAACGCAATTATCAACAAGCCTCATACAGGTCCACCCATCAGAAACAATCACCAAGGAGTACAGCTTTCAGATTTTCTCTGTGTCTATATGTCTTTCCTATAAGATTGGGTTGGTTACACATACATAATCCTTAGGTCTGATCTTGATAAGTAGCTAATTTGGGTATAGCTGAGGATTTTCATACTTCTTTGAAACATACTATAATTTATTTAAGCAATTCACTTATTGTTATTGGACATGGAAATCATTTCAACTAATTTTCTTTTGTAACTATTTAGGATGTTTCCAATTTTTCATTGCCCTATACAATGTGGGGCTGGAAAAATGGTCTAAAAATTTATTCCAAATTTAAAATAGCAAAAGAATAAGAAAAAAACCTTACTGAACTTAAGAATGGCAGAGGGAGCCCTGGCTGGCAGGGCTCAGTGGATTGAGTGCCAGTCTGCACACCAAAGGGTTGCCAGTTTGATTCCCAGTCAGGGTACATGTCTAGCTGGGGCCCATGAGAGGCAACCACACATTAATGTTTCTCTTTCTCTTTCTCCCTCCCTTCCCCTGTCTCTATAAATAAATAAAATCTTTTTAAAATGCCCCCCCAAAATGCATTAAGACTTGCAAAACTTCTCTCATGATTTGCCAAAATAATTAATACATGAAAAATCAATGACCGAGAAGCATTCATTTTTGACCAAAATTATCTTATTGGCCAACTTATGTTCAACCATATTGCTTTTGCTCAAACTGCTTTCAGCCAACTCTCCTGGAGCTGAGTTAAATAATTAAACTCTCTTGGAAGGCATTCAGGGTGACCCACTTAACCTGCATCCTTTTCTTTAAGGAAGTGCTAGGGTGAGGTTGGTAGGATGTGCTAGTGCCCTTTCAATCGTGAAAGAGAACGTAGACTTTTAAGACCTGTCTTTTCATTTCCCCATCCCTCGGGTTTTGCTCAAACAAGATTCCAAAACCTTTAGAGTGCCTCTTCAGAATATTTAATTAGAGATTTTCTGACATTCTTCAGATATAAAGCAGGGACTCCCAACAGACCCACCCAGCCCTGGTTTATTAGAAATGAGGAGGCTTCCGCATTCACTCCTTTTGATTCCTGTGCCAGAAAGAGAAAAAGACCGCCGCTTTCCTTCAGCTTTTCTCAGGGTTTCTCTGAAGCAAAATTAAATGTAACCTCTCCTGCTTGCATACTAGGATTCATTTCTCCAAGGAGCTTTCTCCTTGTGAGGCATGAAAATAACGTTATGGTAATCATAGTCCGGCTCCTTTGTCCTTTTTGGACTTCTCCTCGTTAATTCTAGTAACAGGGCCCTCGCCAAAGGTAACCAGAGTCGGCGATGGGGATAAAAGGACCAACCTGGGTCACATTCATCAAGTAGGCAATTCTGAGCAAAGCACAGCCCATCTACCCAGAATTCCTTGGGCACTGGGTTATGCAGAAAAGCTCAGTGAAGACCTAAGTGGGCACCCTGCTATGATGCATCAACATTTTTGTTTCTGTGTTAGACACTTCAATGATAATATTTTTTTCAAAATACATTTTATACTTTCAGGCTTTTTAAACAGAATATACAGGGTGCACACTGACTGATATGGCTCAGTGGGTTGGGCATCATCCCACAAACCAAAAGGTCACTCGTTCAAGTCCCAGTCAGGGCATATGCCTGGGTTGTGGGCTTGGTCCCTGGTTGGGGCATGCAAGAGGCAACTGATTAATGTTTTTCTAACAAATGGATGTTTTTCTACCTCACTTGCTCCCTCCCGTCTCTTCCCCTCTCCCTAAAAATAAATGAATAAAGTCTTTTTGAAAAAATAAACATAATATACAGGGTGGGAAAAAGTAGGTTTGCAGTTATAAAAATAAACAATACAATAATAAATAACAACACAAGAATAAGCTGTTTTACATACTCATGACTGTAAAGCTACTTTTGCCCCCCCCCCAATATAGAATAGAATCAAGTCTTTTCTTGATGGGGATCACCTTATGGAACATCATTTTAAACATTTTTGTCCCAGGCACTATGCCAAGGAGATACAGACATATAAAAACAAAAACCCTATGGCAAAGAATTCACAGTCTGGTGGGAGAGACAGAACTAATCAACTAGTTGTGGAAAGGATGGTGCAGAACAACAGAAAGCAATATTGAACTCTCCCCGACTGTCAGACAGGGAGATGTTTAGAGAGAAACTGATGTCAGGGATAAAGAAAGAAATTCTTTGGTTCAGAAATGGTGAGGATGATGGAGGAACATCTCAGGCAGAAAAAGCATGTTCGAAACCCCGGAGCTGGAGGGCGTGTCAGGGGGAGAACTCCCAGTAGTTCGGGAGAGCAGCGGCAGTGTCCACGGGTGAACGGCAGGAGGCCAGCTCTCAGAGGGGCTGGTGAGTTATGCTGCAGGGTCTGAGCGTGCTCTTGAATTCCTTTCACAGAGAGAGGATAGATAAGCTTGTGATGCTCTCTGGGGATTTAAAAACTCTAATGTCGTTTATACGTGGTATATGATAAATAAATATTTTTAAGTTTAAAAAACCTTTAGATTAACATTTTACCAATTATATTACGTCTTATTTTTTAACACAATCTTGAGTAATATTTTAAAAGACAGATTCTTCCTTCTTCCATTAATAAGCAACACATGCTCCTGAGTTTGCCTCATTAATTATGGAAGGAAAAGCAAGGCTTCTTGACCAACACATTTCACATTAACATCTTGTATGGTGGGTGTTTTCCGAGATTGAACACACCTAATATAGAATGATTTTGACCACATTTTTCAGTATCCAAAATAGATTAAAACTGCTTTCATGACCCAATGTTGGAATGCTTGCCTTTGCTAAGAAAAAAATACCAACTGGTTTATTTTTGAAAGTTCATGTTTGTTTCTAAATGACGGAATTAGAAAGGGCTTCAGGCGGTTGTTTTCCAGCTCTTCCTAGTGAATAAGGCATCACGGGTGCTAATGGGCTCTATTCCTAATAAACTGGACACTCAATCTCATATAACAATCCCCCGTGTCAGAGATGCCTTGATATACTATATAAGAAGTTTTATTATAAAACTGACACTTCTAAATCAGAGAGAATCATCTTGAAGAGATTCAGAGAATGTTCTTGTTTTTCATTAGTTGGTTGCATTTCCACAGGAGTACCTCGATGCGTCCTATCTTCAGCCATTAATCTGTTACAGGTATAAACTGTAAAATACTTGACCCAAACTAAAAACAGTTTAAAATAGTTGAACAGCTGAAGCTCCATTGTGCAACCAGTGTTCTCCCGCTGTCCCAGCCGAATAAGGGCATCTGGAGAGCTTCCCTTCCTCCTAGCTCGTTGCCCACCGTGCCCACCCACTCGGGGGGCGGCCAGGGCTTCGGCATTAGCAGATGGGGATTTATAAATCATCCTAAAATTCACATATCTTTTATTTTTGTTATTTTATTTTATTATGGTTCTATTACAGTTGTCCCAATTTTCCCCCGTTGCTCTCTACTATCCCACCCACCTCCCTAAAATTCATATTTCAAATTCAAAAAAAATAGAAACTGAAATAGGAAATTTAAAAAAAAACTTTAAGGGCATAAGGGTCCATGAGACATCTGGGACAGTGCCCGGTTGGGAATACTGCTACTGAAGGATTGTAAGCACGCAGCGGTTTGCACTCCAAGATGAACTGCCTGGCTGCGACGGTGGGGGTGAATGAAGGGTAGCCGAGCCTGGAGCCGAAAAGCCTGGGTGGGGGCTGCTCCAATAACGCAAGCAAGAATAAGAAGAGTCTGTACCTGGGCAACAGCAGTGGGAAGTGGATTATCACATCAGGTCAAGGGCAAGGATTTCAAAATTTGAACGGTTTCATCTATAATTCTATAAACACTGATCCACTGGGACCACCTGAAGGGAGCAGAGCTGTTTGTCCAAAACGAAACGGCCCCCATCTGCTGTGGTACCGATGATTATAACCGCTTATTTTTAAATCATGTTTTTGCCCTTCCCTGGCATTCATTTGTAGTTCTTTTTATGCCTTCCTTTAGCATGAAACTACTCCCTTCTAATGTTTTACCTCTAGGCTGTTCTTGGTATAGAAAACAGATATCTACGTTAGAATTGATACAAAGCAATAAGAGCTAAACCCTTAGTGTGAGACTCCATAACCCTCCTAAATGTAAGTGTGTGAAATTAGTGACGTCTCTTGTCTGCTTGGATGTGCGATTTCTCATAGTATTCTCTTTTGGGAACTGTCCTAGTTTGGGCTTCCCCAGAAGCAGACCCCAAGACAAGGACTTCAGGTTAATTGGCTCTCTGGAGCTGAAGGGAAGAGCACCTGTAGGCGGTAAAGGTGTTATTACGGCAACCGCCATCACGGATGCTTGGAGCTCATCCCCGCTGGGGAGACTGCAGCCTGGGTGATGTGCCCGCAGCAGACTTACCCTGTTTGAGGGGTTGTTTATACGCCAGTGCCCAAAAACCCCTGGTTGAGGGCTGCCCCTGGGGAGTATTCATTCCTTGGCACTTCTGGCCTGCCACCTAAGCAGCAAAGTGGGCTCCTGTGGCCGGAGAAGGTCTCAGGCAAAGAAGTGCAAACTCTGCCATTGATAAGTCTGGAGGTGCACGCTTCCATGGTGGGGCGGAGGGGCTAGGGGCTGGAAACTCAGTGACTGCCACAGAACCTAGGTGGTTCTGTTTAGAGACGGCTGAACGTCTGTCTGCACATTTGGTTATTACTGTTGTTGTTGTTGTTATTGCCACTATGTTTTATCAGCTTAAACACCCCCAAACTCATGCATGCAGAGCTCGCTGGCTACTCAGTGCCTCCCGTTGCTGGGCCCAAAAGCCATATAAATGCAGGTCGTGACGGTTCATTTTATGTGTTAACTGGACTGAGCTTAGGGGTGCCCAGATAGTTGGTAAAATGTTATTTCTGGGTGTGCCTGTGCCACTCTTTCTGGAAGAGATCAGAATTTGAATTGGCAGCCTAAATAAAGGCCGCTCTCACCATTGCAGGTGGCCGTCTCCAAATCCATGGAGAGACTGAAAAGAACAAAAAGGTGGAGGAAGAGAGAACCTGCTCTCTGCCCGGGCCAGGACGCCCGCCTTCTCCTGCCCTGGACGTTGCCTCCCCTGGGTCTCAGGCCTCTGACTGGGACTGCACTGCACCACTGGGTTCCCTTGTTCCCCAGCTTCCAGATGGGAGGTCTTGGGACTCCTGGCCTCCGTCGTCCCATGAGCAAATGCCCATTTTTTAAATATATGTCCTATTGGATCTGTTTTTGTGAAGGACCCTGATTAATGCACAGATATATTTCCATGTTTTACTTGTAACCACACGTGGGCCATCACAGCAATCGAGTGGATGGAAAAGACTGGAACCAAAGACACAGCTGGGAAGAAGAGGCGTGGATGGTTGCGGTGAGAAAAGAGAAAGACAGTGGCAAACGTGCTTCCCAGGAAATAGCATTGACAGATACCTGAGGAGAGGAACAAAGGATGGTGCTTTGGGAAAATGGAAAACTCGAAAACAAACTTTGCACATGCCCCACCCTTTGTAAGGCCAGCCAAGTCCTCCCAGTGGACAGGAGTTGAAACAGAAGTGGGCACTGAAGAAGTGCTGGAATCCCCTGCTCGCCCCCGCGTGTGGGAACCTTGAGTAACAACCCAGACTTGAGCCCCAACCTTTGGGCAGTCCTACCTCATCGGCTAGGCTGAAAGCCACACTGAACTCAACTCAGGGCAACACCTAGTCAGTATGGAACTGTAACTTCTAATTCTTTCTGAAAGCTTCCAGGAACAAAAGATACTTTTAATCTTACAATCTTAACAAATTAGAGAAGGTTTGGTCCCTATTGTGTTTAAATCCCTGTGATCGGAAAAGTTCCTGATGAAATGTAAACACCTCCTAATAAGATTAGAATGACTCCTTACTCTTTTTTCTTTTTCAAACACAAGCCAAAGTTTATGTAGAAAGTCACAGAGGCAGAGGTGAGCCAGCTGGGCTGTGGAGGCTCAGAAAACAAGTCACAGAAGCAAAAGAAGGGCCCTTGGAGCTTAGGGGGGAGAGGCAAAGAAAACTCGCCAGGGGGGGGGGGGGGGAGAGGGGGAGAGGGGGAGAGGTGAGGGGTGCTCCCAGGAGAGGGAGGCGCCCTGGGGAAAGAAGGGGGTGGGGAAAGGCAGGGTGGCTCTGGAGAGAGCAAGAGCACACCTCCTCATTTTTCAACCTATCTTCTTGCCTCACACATTAGAGAAATGACTCTTTCAATGATAAATAAAACACCTACCTCTTTTGTCTCTATTATTCTATAATTTCTCCAGTATTTGAGATGGAGTTTTGACACATTATAGTACTGTAAGCAGTTAAATTAAATACAGATATAGCTCTCCTTAGTATTTTCCAAAGGAACTGCTTGAGAAAAATCAGCCATGGAACTGGAGGAACCTTAGCGGAGTCATTTAATCTTGATTGGGTCATTCAGTCCCAATTTCTGATGCGTAGGGTTTTCAATTCCATTAATTTCTACTTTTATCCTTGTTTCTTTCCCTACACTTGCTTTGGGCTTATTTCACTCTCATTTTCTCATCCCCTAAGGTGGAAGCTGAGATTATCAATTTGAAACATTCACTTTCTAAAATAAACATTTAATGCTACAAATTTCCCTCTAAACACCGCTTTAGTGGCATTCTACAGAACTTAATATGTTATATTTTTATTTTTATTCAAAATATTTTCTAAATTTTTTGAGCCTTATTCTTTGATGCATAGATCATCTAGAAGTATGTTCTCTGATTTTCCAATGGTTTGAGGATTTTCCTGTTATCTTTTTATTTCCTATTTCTAGTTTAATGCCATTATGATTAGAGAACATACCTGTGTAGTTCCAACTCCTTTAAATCTGTTAAGGTTCCTTTATGACACAGAGTACAGTCTATCGTGGTGAATGTTCCAAGTGCACCTGAAAGAATATCTGAGCTCCCGGGCTGCCTGCCTCTGACTTAGCCACGGGACACCTGGTGGATCACCCCATCTCATACGGGCCTGAGTTGCCATGGCTATAAAATGGGAGGAGTAAATTAGATCATCTCTAGAAGTTTCTCTCTGTCCTGGAAATGCCCTTCCATGAATAAACAGAAAGGAGCCAGCTTCCTGCCTGTCTACCTGCCATCAACCACGAAACAATGTATCTGTTCCTGAATGAACGGACATGGAGTACACAACCTGCTTGCAAAGCCCTGTCTTCACTCACCCTTAAACCATGGGGTTGGAGGAGCTGGATACAAAAAAGTTTCTTCCTACCAAGCAGTTTCCACAACCCTTGTAATATTAAGACAGAAGGATGTGAATCTGTTCATTTTTTCTGAACTGGAAAAGAGCCCTGGCTGGTGTGGCTCAGTGGGTTGAGTGCCAGCCTGGGAACCAAAGAGTTGCCAGTTGGATTCCTAGTCAGGGTGCATGCCTGGGCTGCAGGCCAGGTCCCCAGTACAGGGCATGCGAGAGGCAACCACACATTGATGTTTCTTTCCCTCTCTTTCTCCGTCCTTTCCCCTCTCTCTAAAAATAAAATAAATACATCTTAAAAAAAAAAAAAGAAAAGATACTGCAACTTCTTCAGTCCCTTGCCAGCCAGCCTTAATGGTATGACTTCTATGCTCATCTGGGGTCACAGAAGTGATTCCGTAATATCCTCGGTGATGTGCCAATACTGTAGGATTCTGCTGGGTAATTAAGAGTAGTTGCTCTGCCCAGTTAGACTGCGGCTGGCTTATTGAGAAGCCAGGACCCCAGTCCAATGTGGGATGTCCAGTAACTCCCTGGGGCTGGCAGACCTCCAAATGCCTTGCGGACAGAGCCCAGCACTCTTCAGCAACCTATACCCAGCTCCTTATCTCTCCCTGGCTCACCTCGAGCAGTTACTCAGTTTATAGATATTTCACCAGCATCACCATGAAACCTGAAATTAAATAAAGACAGAAAGAATGGGATTTTAGAAATACATCTCAGAACATGTCCACGAGTAGGGAACTGAAGAAATCAGAGGAATGAGAATGAAAAGGAGAGCATCCGCTCCAGCTGGAAAATTTATGAATCCTCATCCCCAAAACGTGAACTTCAGAGTTTTATGTCTCTTGTACTTCTTCATGTGCAATTTTGGAGAGCCATTGGTGCTTTGTAAAAGCTGGCATTAAACATTTTGGAATAGAAGGGACGTTTACTTATTAAATATCATCTGAAATCAAGGGAGTTCTCTTCCTTAAAACCTTCAGTGGAGGGAGCTCACAACCAGGACCCTGAGACAAGGTACAATGTTAACTTCCCGCACACATGTGGCAGGGACCAGCAGGGGGCAGCAGCGCGGCAGGAATATTCAGGCAGACCAGGGGAATGTGGGTGAGGCCAAAGAAAACTCTGCTACGGGAAACCACTGTGCTCTGCTCTTGGAAGAGCTCAGCTATGAGGTGGAGCTTCACATAATCAAGATGGGAAATTCTCTGAATTTCAATTTTAAGTTTTTACTATGAAAATTTTTGCACATATACACAGAAATAAAGAGAAAGGAATAGTAAACCCATATACACATTCTCTTGAGATTCATCATTAATCAGTATTCTGCCATAATTCCTTGCCTATAGCTATTTTATTTCTTATGCTAGAGACAGTTGGGGTTTTAAATTCTAGATTACGTGTTCTTTAGAGATTGGCATTGGGGAGGCAGACTTCTTCTGGCTTCCTGCTTTGACACACTTAAGCTGCTGGATAATCCTCAGGATGGCAATATGGCTGCTGCGCCTCTAGGAATCACATCAACATTCCAGGTGAGAAGAAGATCCAGTTTAAAAGGTACATGCTAAATGGTCATTTGTTGCACTAGAGATGAAGACAGGGTACCAGAGGGAGCAGTAAAATTTGAGGGCCAAAAATAAGCTTTACAAAACACCCAAGAAATAGTAGAGAATACTAGGAAGTCCAGCTAAGGAAAAAAAAAATGCAATTAACATTTATTGATCACTTCTTACAGCTTCCAAGGAGACCAAGCTGTTGCATAAATTAAGTCATTAAATCTTCAGAGCAACCCAACTGAGTAGGTGAAATAACTTCACAGATGATAAAATGAGACTTGAAGAGACCAAGGGCTTTCTCACAGCTACACAGCTGACCAATAATGGCTCCACATCCATCCCTGTTTACTCTCTCATTTTCTTGTTGCTGACCCTATCAGGGATGCGGTCCCTCACTGAAACATCTGTAATCCCCACATGGAAGGCCACTATTGTCCTTAGCGTATTTTGCCGTGTTTGACATGCACCAACATTTTTGTGTGCATCATACACGGGATTATCATACCCATTATTATACCCTTAGCATGTAATCATTACATCCATGGATAATGTGTTTCCTTATTTTTCCCTAAAAATTTTGAACAAAAAAGTGTGCCTTATACATGGCAAAATATGGTACAGACATGATTCCAGACCCAGGAGCACAGAACTGTGCATTTCTCTTGTGTCCGCTGCAGAAAGCTGCCCACCCAGCGGTAACGTGGCTGTGTCTGCCCCGCCGGAGTGCCTCTGGGTGAGGATCTGTGCCATCTCTGGGCAGAAGTGCCCCGTCCTCAGGTTCAAATACGTCTGCTTAAAGAAACAGGGTAAAAGCTCCACAAAGCCATTGTTTTCCTGCCCTTTCCAATAAAAGAAAAAGCATGCAGATCCGCTGGGCTCAAAGTGGCCTTGTGTCAAGGGCTTCTGGATCGTGTTCAAAGAGGGCAAATCCTGCTTTGTGCACGGCTCTTGGGATAGTTTAATCATGAGCTTAGCTTCGTGTGAAAGTGAAGATAAGAAATTTGATGAAGTCCGAAATTCTCTTTCAACTTTTTCAATGGAAGTTTCCACAAGTACACAAAAGAGGAGAGGATGATACAACAAACCCCATGTCCCCACCCCCTGATTCCACAGTGACTCACTTCTTGCTTCACTCGCCTCTACTATTCCTTTTCATCCATCTTCCTTTTTTGCAAATAATTTTTCAAGCAAATTCCTGTCATCAGATCATGTTTCCCCTAAATCTTTCTCTATGCATCCCTTAGTAAACTCAGGAATTTTCTTATATAAACAAAAAACCATTTTCACAGTGGTATTAATACCCATTCTACATTCAAACTTTTAATAGTCTCAAAAGTCTCTTTTAACAATTGGTCTCTTTAAGATAGGATCTAAACAAAGTCAAGTCACTGCATTTGACTGTTATGTTGCTTTCAACTCTTCTAACCTCAGAGTAGTGTTCACGCCTGAACAATGCTAACGAGTTTCCCAACTTCCTCAGCTTCTCAGGCATGCTCCAGGCCTTTGCATTTGCCATTCTGCCTGAAAGACAGAAGGCACCTGTGTTCCCCAGGCCAACACATCACCTCAAAATCTCCTACTCATCCTTCAGCTTTCAAGTCAAATGTTCTTCTTTCTATGAAGTGGCTACCTTCAGAACTTCTCTTATTAAATGTAGACTCCAGTTCCACAGTTCTGGGGCAAGGTATGAAAGTCTGCATTTCTGACAACCTTCCTGGTTACGTCAGTGCTGCTGGCCCGAGGACCGTACTTTGAGTAGCAAGGGACAGATTGTTCCCCACGTCCTCTATCATAGCCCTTGTCATACTGAATTGTAATGGCCTCTTGGAATACCTGTCTTACCTCTAGAGAAGCGGTTGGCAAACTAGTGCAGCTTTTGGAACACAGCCATATCCTTTCGTTCGTGTCTTGTATATGACTGATTTGGAGCCATAACAGCAGAGCTGAGTAGTGATGCGAGAGACTGTATGTCCCAAGAAGCCCAAAATATTTACCCTCTGGCCCTTCAAGAAAAAAAGTTAGCTGACCTTGCTCTAGAGACGATAGAGCAGGGATGATAGCTTTTTCTCTAGAATATCTCAGAACCTGGTCCAGGGCTTAGTGCCTAGGAGATACTCAATAGGAAGACATTAGATGATTCATAATGGTCATAGCTGACAATGGAGAGCTTACCCCCTTGCCAGGCATTGTATTCAATGAACTACATCAGCATCTCCTTTAATTCGTACTCTAACCCTGTGTAGGAGGAAGAGTGTTCTCATGTTTCAGATGAAGAAACAGGCTCACAGGTTCCTGTCCTAACAAACCCATGTCATCTGACTCCATTACTCTTCAAGGAAAACACTGAAAATGCGGCTGTGGAGAGCTGGCTAAAGCTGTTTATCCTGGTCCGCTGCGGGCAGCCCAAGTCACTGTCTCTGTGAAAATGGCTATCGGGCTGAAAATTCAAAACATTCGTCATGCTTAAATCCAAATGTGCTAGGGCAGGAGAATACCCACACACACACAAAAGCAACTTCGTTGTGGTAAATAGTGTCCAATTATAATGGGCCCCAGTTACTTCTAAGAGGCCAAAGCAGGATCTGCATTTAAGAGAATAGCATTTTAAGGCTCTAAACTACCTGAGGCTCCTTTCTTCCTTTGGTAGTTCTTTCCTGGCCCCAGCCCACCCCCAAACTTATTCCAGTAGAGCACCTGACACAGCCCTAAGCCCCTGTAGGAACTAAATAAGAGACAGAAATCTGTTAACCCTGAGAAAACCTGACCTACGTGCTCCATTACCTAACACCCAGATCCCGTCAGATAGAGAGGTGACAACTAATTTAACCTTTATTATGATTTTGTTAAAAGTCAACGGGGCCCCGACTGGCGTAGCTCAGTGGATTGAGTGCGGGCTGCGAACCAAAGTGTCGCAGGTTCGATTCCCAGTCAGGGCACATGTCTGGGTTGCAGGCCATGACCCCCAGCAACCACACATCGATGTTTCTCTCTCTCTATCTCCCTCCCTTCCCTCTCTAAAAATAAATAAATAAAATCTTTAAAAAAAAAGTCAATGGGCGTCAAAGTGCTTTAGCTAGATTTTCACAGATATAGTAATAATTAAGAAATAAAATAAATTACACGTCTAGTGTTCCAATGCAGTAAGCAAGAGAAATTAAAAGAAAGACAGAAAGAATGAGAGAGGAAGAGAGATAGACGCAGAGAAGGGGGAAAGGAGGAAACACGTGCAAGACCCAGGAGAGCCTGGCAGAGAGACTGAGCAGGCCCAGAACACCGGGGTGGGGGCTGGGGGCGGGGGGAGAAATGGGGAGAAAAAATCCCCTCTGATTCTGATCCTAGTTTGTGTATCGATTGCTCTCTTTGTTAAGAGCTTTTGGATCTTATGGGGGAAAAAAAGAAATAGGAGTATACATTTAAGGAACTGTAGAGTCATGTAGATGATCATCACTAAAAAGATATCAATGAAAAAAAAAGAATTACTCATTGTTCTTAATTTACAGAATAACTCTGGCATCTATTCTTAAAAATCACGGTTAAATAAAGTATGTTCCTGCCCTTGTGGAGAAATCCATCTTGTGGCTCTGACTGTTCATCATGACCAGAAAGCCGAGGTTTGACAGTGAAGGAGTTGAGGTCCTGAGGTAATCCCGGTAGGGACCTCCCTGGGATTAAATTTGTGACCAGCCTGTTCGCTAGGGACTCGGTGAGGAAATAAGTAGGATGCCCTAAATCTATAGGTTAAAAAAAAAGAAAAGAAAAAACAACCACTTGAACTTTCAATTCCAGAAAAGATAGAGTAACAGGGGCTTGAATAACCCTCCATCCTAAAGCAACTAACAAAGTGGACAAAAATCTAAAAAATAATAACATTTAAAACAATGTACATCAGAAAAGGAAGGACTTTGAAAATTTGGAAGGCTAACACTACCTAATTTCGAGACTTAGTATAAAGCTACAATAATCAAGACAACATGCCACTGGCATAAGGATTAAAAAATGAAGGAATGGCACGGAATAGAGTCCATAAATATGGACAACTCATACACGGACAACTGTGTTGTGACGAAGTTGCTAAGGAAATGCAGTGGGGAACAGGTAGGCTTTCCAACCAGTGGTACTAGAATGATTGGATATCCATGAGCCAACATGTAGAACTTCTGTCCAATTCTCTACCACATACAAAAGTTAAAATGGACCACAGATCCAAACACAAAAACTAAAGCGATAAAACTTCTAGAAGAGAACATGGGAGAAAATCTGTGACCTTGAACTAGACAGATATTCCTATAGACATGATACCGAAAAGACAGTCCATAAAGCAAAAATGTGATAAAGTGCTCTTTAAAGTTAAACTTCTGCTCTCTGAAAGACATTGGCAAGAGAACAAAAAGACTACTGAAAGGCAGAGAAAAATTTGCAAAGCATGCATTTGATAAACGGCTTATACCCAGGTGATAAAGATCTCTCAAAACTCAAAAATAGAAAAACAACCTACTTTTTACATGAGCAGAGGATTCGAACAGGCACATCACGTGGCACATGTGAGGAGGTACACGTGGCAAACAAGCACATGAAAAGGTGCCCACCAGCAGCAGTGATTAAGATGTCAAATCCACAAGCAAACACTGCTGCACACTTACTGGAATGGCTAAAGCTAAATGGTGTGACCATACCAAAAGCTGGCAGGGACACAGAGAAACCAGAACCCTCATACACTGCTGGCGGAAATGGAAAATGGTGTATCACTTGGGAAAACAGTTTGACAGTATTTTTAAAAGTTAAAATACACCTACCATATGATCCAGCCATTCTGGTCCTTGGTATTTCCCCAAAAGAACTAAAAGCATATGTTCACACAGAGATTTATACAGACTTATGCATGAATGATTGTTGCAGCTTAATGTGTAATAACCAAAAACTGGAAATTTTAAAGTCCATCATCGGGTAAATAAATAACTGAACGCTGGCATATTCATACAATGAAATAATGAAGTCATGAACTATTAATACATTCGACATGAATGAATCTCAAAATGATTAAGCCAAGTGAAAATACATACATACAGTATGATTCCATTTCTGTCAAATTCAAGAAAATGCAAATGAGCCTACCAGCGACAGCAGATCAGTGGTTTCCGAGAGGGAGGGGGGTGGTAAGAGGCAAGAGGGAGGGTTTGCAAAGAGGCAGGGAGAAACTTTGGGGATTGGTAGATATTTGATTATACACCTTAAATATGTGCAGTTTATTGTGTGCCCATTATATTTCAATAAGGCTGTCTTTTTAAAATTCCTTATTTCAAATAAATAGAGGTAGGCAAGAGGCATGCGTAGGTCACGAAGCAAAGCTGAAGGAGAAAGACAAACTTGTTCCTGGGACATTGCAAACAAGTGTGGTTTCCTTGTGAAGCTTCCCCCCTGCCCACTCAGGACTCTCGTCCTTGTCCCACACAGGCAGGGGGCAGGGGGCAGGGGACAGCGTTCCCGGCTCACCTGGAACTCGGGGGTGGCCCCCCCTTTCCCAGGAAGGACCATCTGGCAGTGACTCCTTCTCTCATCTTTTCTCTTTTCTTCCTCATGGAAATGATTCTCAGTGTATCTGTAGTTTGGGAACGAGATGATTTACAAATTCATACAAAATTGTGAAAAAATACAAATGAACTCTAAAAGGTCTCATCATCCTGTCTCCTTTAGCTCTGGCCCCTTACCCCCTGGTTTCAAAACAGGCCATTGCTTTCATCCAAAACAAACAAATGTTACAAGTGGAGGAAATACTTTGGGGTGTCAGGGCTTTGCAGTCATCCACATCAAACTTTAAATCAATCTCTGGATAAATAATGTTCCCTGAGCCCTCATCTCATTGGTTTAAACAAATTTACTGGAACCTGAAAAGAGGATTATTTCACAGCTTTGGACACTTTTTTCCCCTCATAAATATACATGACTTTACATTTGTAGGTTCCAACTGGGACTGAACTCTCTGAGGTCAAACTACCAGGAGAAATGTCTCTCTGACTTGCATAAAGCAAAACCTCCCAGCTATCTCGTCTCCGGAGGGTTGGTCCCAGGAGAATGCTGACCTGATTTTCAGATAGTGAATTAAGGCCTGGATATTAGCCCTGTGAAGTAGCTTAAGTGTTTATAAGATATCCCAAATTTTCAGAAGCCGTGGGCCTAGAGAGAGGACTATGTCTCAGAGATGCCATTTTTACCTCTGGGACTTAAGCAAATAGTTTTAAAATATTTATTGTGGCTGTTATGTGTCAAGCCCTCTGCTGAGTAATAGGGATCAAGGTTTAAATAAGACGGTCACGGCCCTGGCTGGCGTAGCTCAGTGGATTGAGCACGGGCTGGGAACCAAAGTGTCCCAGGTTCGATTCCCAGCCAGGGTACATGCCTGGGTTGCAGGCCATAACCCCCAGCAACCGCACATTGATGTTTCTCTCTCTCCCTCTATCTCTATCTCCCTCCCTTCCCTCTCTAAAAATAAATAAATAAATAAAAGAGTTTCTCCGGTGCCTCACCAACTTCCACAACTTTCATACACCTTACCACTTTAAAAAAAAAAAAAAAAAAAAAGACAGTCACCATTGCCGGCCTTGTGGACCTGAAGGGAAGACATGCCTGCAATAAGACACTCCAAGACGGATAAGTATTAGAGACTGCTGTCAGCATGGAAGGCTGGAGAAGATAACCAAGGAGCATCAAAGCAGGCTTCCTGGAGGAGGTAACATTTGAGATTTACAAGACGATGACGCAAGGATAGAGCGGGAAGAGAGTTTCAGGCCTAGGGTCCAGTATGTGTCATGTTCTTGAAGAAGAGGAATCCTATTATATTTGAAATACTTCGAGATGAGTGATTCTTATGAATGAGGTGGACCGAGGGAAAAAGGAACTGAAAATGAGGCTGGGGCAGTAAGCAGGAAGTAAATCTTACAGGAACACGCAGAAAAGGTAGAGTTGTCGGTCTTGAACCTAAGAACTATGACAAGCCATTAAAAAGATTTGAGCAGTCAAGTGTCCTGACCAGATGTACTTGTCAGACTCAGAGTCCAAGTTCACCTGAGAGCACGACTTGCCACGTGCCCATCGTGGTCTGGAGCCGGGCTCCTGAGCGTCAGAGCTGGGCTCACATTTTCCGTCCCTCTCCTGTTGGCTCTGGAAGTCGTTTCACTTCCCTGGGCCTCAGTTTCCCACCTCCAAAGGAGAATCATAATGCGGTCCTCATATGGCTGCTACAAATACTAAATCTGCTAGTACAACTATTTGGGATTGTACTTGTTGTAGAAAAAAAAGGCTCAAGAATTATCTCCACTTATGTTTGCATGGCTCTTAGGAATCTCAAGTATAATATGTCCATATCAAGTGGAAACTACCATCTATCGAGACAGAACCCTGAATGACTACATCATTAGTGTAGGGCTGAGCTATTCTGCCCACACTCAATCAGGAGACCGTAAGGAACATTAACTGTCTTGACCCTCAAGGTGTTAAGGGGAGGGCAGAAAAATCACAAGGACTACAACCAGAGATAAAGAGGGAAGTTTTACAAAGATAAAAAGATTAGTTCATCAAGAAGACATAATAATCCTAAATTATTATGTATACCTTGTAATAGAGTTTCAAATACAGGAAGCAGGTTCGACAGAACTAAAGGGGAAATAGACACATTTGCATTCATAGCTGGAAATTTTAACACTTCTTTTTCAATGATAGCTAGACCAAGTACATTTTTAAAACCCATCAGAATACAGCAAATGTGAACATGACCAACCAGCTCAACCTAACTGGCATTCAGGAACGAAATGACCCAAACTGGCAGAACAGACTCCAAAGTGCACACGGAACATCCTCCAAAACGGACCACCTGCTGGGCCCTGACGTAATCTCAAAAATACTCAAAATATGAAAGTCATAGAGTGTATGCTCTGACCACAGTGGGGCTCAATTAGAAATCAATAACAATAAGATGTCTAGAAAACCTCCCCATTTAAAAATATTATGTAACCTACTTCTTAATGACCCATGAGTCAAAGAAGAAATCATAAATAAACTAGAAAATATTTTAAAGTGAATGACACTGAAAACGCAACAAATATGTACTGTACAGTACTGCCCAGAGGGAAATGTATAATTATAAATGCTGATCATTGAAGAAAAGGGAAGGTTTGAAACAATGACCTAAGATTAAGAGGTAGGCAAAACAGAGCAAATAGAGCATATTCACAGCGCAAAACAAGTAACAGGAAGGAAATGGTAAAGGTAAGAATAGTAGTTTAAAAATGGAAAATAGAAAAACAGCAATGAACTTCTAGAAATCAAAGTTCTTCAAAAAATTAATAAAGTTGATAAACAGCAGCACAACTGGAAAGGAAAAGGAAAGAACAGGAAAAGTTAAAATCCCAGTACCAGAACGTAACTGCCAACACTGCAGACACTAAAAGGATAGGGGAAAACTGCAACTGAATACTTTGTCAACAACACAAGTTACAAAGGCAAAGGAAAAAAAAAAAAGCCTGTTTTAAGAAATTGGATTTGAAATCAAAACCTCCTCACGAAGAAAACTCCAGGCCAACAGATGAGACCAGCAACGAAGCTGATGAAGATATTAAAAGAAAGGGAAATTACAGAGTCATGCCACTCATGAACATAAAGTAAAAAGTCTTAACAAAGTATAAAATAAATCCATCAGTATATTGAATTGGTGATCCAGAGCCCTGGCTGGCATAGCTCAGTGGATTGAGTGTGGGCTGCAAACCAAAGGGTAGCTGGTTTGATTCCCAGTCAGGGCACATGCCTGGGTTGTGGGCTGTGTCCTCAGTGGGGGCCACATGAGAGGCAACCACACGCTGATGTTTCTCTTTTTCTCTTTCTCCCACCCTTCCCCTCTGTCTAAAAAGAAATAAATAAAATTAAAAAATAAAATAAAATGGTGATCCACCAGGAGCAAGCCTATCTTAACCCAAAATAGTTTCATGGAATACTCTAAAGTAATATGATTTATGATATTAACAGAATAAGAGAGAAAAACATAATAATTTCACAGATGCAGGGAAAAAAATGACAAAATTTAACACACAGTTATGATAACAACTCTCAGCAAACCAGAAAAAAAAAAAAAGGAAATTTTCTCAGTCTTATACACAGCATCTACAAATAATCAATAGCAATGTTGGTTATTCAACAATATGATTATACTTAATGTCAATGAACTATATACTTAAAAATGAGTGAAATGGCAGAGTTTGCATCAGAATCCCTATCTCTGAACCAGATTAAAGACAAACTCTAATATCACATTAATGGATTTTAATACAAAAGTCTTGCTTGAGATAAAGAGGGTCACTTTCTGATTTTTTTAATCTTCACGCAAGGATATGTTTTATTGATTTTTTTTTTTTAGAGAGAGAAAGAAGGCAGAGAGAGAGAGAGGCACGAGAAACATTGGCTGCCTCTAGCACACGCCCCAACCAGGATTGGAACTCGCGACCTAGACACGTGACCTAACCAGGAATGGCGCTCACACACTTTTGGCATACAGAACGACGTTTCAACCAACTGAGCCACACCGGCCAGGGCTCACTTCATAATTTTTAAAAGGTATTCAGTTTATCAGAAAGATCTAAAATATTAAATTTATATGTATCCAGTAATTCATCCTCTAAATAATTAAGGAAAAACTTGACAGAACTATAAGGAGGAATATACCGACCAGCTATCTCAATAACTGATAAAAATAAACAATAAAAAATATATAGAAGATTTCAAGGCATTTAAGTTGGTCAGTCACCTAACTTCCATTCTTGCTTCATTCCAGACATTCTGAGCACTGCTTTTTTCTAAATAGGCTTTAATCTTACAAAATGCACTTCCAGATTCTTTTGTCTGTTGGCTTCAGTTCATACTGTGCCAAGAGGCGGCATTGGTCAGAGATGATAAGGCAGAAGCAAAAGAGAAGCCCTGTTACTTTCCTGTGTCTGACAGAGATTCCAGCAGCAGCAGTGGTAATCCACATGACTTCAGGCTGCTGGACTCCTACATCACCTGTCACTGAGCAGGCTCGCAGTTTGCACAGAGCAACAGCCATGGTTCTAGTGGCAGTAGTGGGGGCTCTGGCACCCTCCGATGTCCAGGGTTCCGGGGTTCTTGGATAAAGCCATTTTAACTTTTTCTCCTGAGGGAAGGGAGATGCTAATTGCTTTCTACCATCACTAAGCTCCCCCCTCTTTTTAAATGTTTGCTTTTTTAGCCCTTGTAACAAATTTGTAGCCAATTTCCTGTATTAAATTCTCTCTGCTTGAAATACCTAGGATGGTTTCCATTTCCCCAAGAGATTACTGACGGTTACAGTAATAAAGTATAACAATAAAGTATAATGTTACACTTAACACAGCAGGATCCATTTTTCTTCTCAAATGTTTCCCTCATTGACAATGTACTGGGTCACATAGTAATTGAAATCATACAGACAATGTTCTCTGATCACAATGCAGTAAGCCTAGAAATAAATTGTAAAGTATAACCAGCATTAAAACATGTTTGAAATTAAGGAATAAAAACAGATGAATTGAAGATGAAATAATAGCTAACACACAACAGCTTACACTTACATTGTTCTTACTGTGTGCCAGGCTCTGTTTAATCTGCACAAAAATCCACCTGAGACAGACCTTGTTATTATTTCCTCCCATTGCTACAAACAAATGAATCAATGTCCCTAGGGAGTTTTAGTGATTTACCCAGGCCCACGCAGCTGGCAGGGCCGGATTCAACAGTGAAGCCCCAGATTCCATGCTTGTAATCAAAGCGCTGTACGGCTTCTCATCATAAAGAAAATAGGAACTATTTAAAGCTGAATAGTCATAAAATACTACTACAGATAAAAACTTAGGAGATAAGGTAAAATAGAAATCACAGGGACATTTATAGCCATATATATGAAAAGAGAAAAGGCTGGATATAAAATAAATGTTTAGAAAAAGTTTAGCAAAATAATCTCAAAGGCAATGGGAGAAAATAAAGATAAATACAGAAACTGATGAAATAGCAAATGGAGATCATCAAAACATTCCCCATAATCTCACATAACCTTTCCATTTATCGCTTATTTTCAAGACTTCACCATGAGACCCCAACAAACTGCAGAGGGGCTTTTATTCTAGGTAATCATTAGCCTAGTTAAAAATATTGGCTGAATTGATAAAGGAGGAGAGATTAATATATGGGCAATAAACAGCAGTCTCTGTCCCAAGTGTCTAGATAAAATATCTAAAATGAGAATAGAACTGAAGTCGGTCTAAATGTGTCGTAGAAGACAGAGGATTATTCTAGAACAAGCCAGGCCGCTCCCCATTTTCCACCTGTCCACCTGCAACCCTGCGAGGGCCTTGAGGGCAGCTGAGACTCGGGAGTCGGAGAAGGGGGCTCTGGCTGCCCCTCACCCACCGAGCCCCATGGACTCCGCTCTGTCTGCAGACGGCTTTGGGTTTCACCGCAGTTTGATTAGAAGAAGAGCGGGGTGTACAGGGCCCACTGAGCACTCTCTTCTCCCCTTATTTCCCCGCCACCACCAGCTCGGATCCCCTACCTTTTCGAGAACCTCAGCCTGGGATAATTGGCCAGGCTCTTGGCGTTCTGCTGGCTCTGGGGAGACTTCAGAAAAACAGGGCCATTAGTCTTATTCCTTTCGAAAAGAACGAGTGAGAGTTCGTATGAGACCAAAGAAAGAAACTGATAGGACGAAACAGTGTGAAAGAAGAAGAATTTAAAACCAAAGGGGGAAAAAAATGAGAGGCTGTTCATGAGAAAGACTGAGCTATTTGAGGCAGACATTCTCCCTAGCAGATCTATATTTCTGCCTTGCGTGTGTGTGTGTGTGTGTGTGTGTGCATGTGTGTGTGCGTGTGTGTGTACTTTAACGTGTTATATTAATTTGGAAGTGTAGCCTCCTTAAGTGTGGCCCTGGGCTGGCTCTGGCCTCCTCCAATAAGATCTTTTATGGTAGGTTATTGCCAACCTGAACATAACTAGTTGCCTGCGACAAATCTATTTTCAGTTTCTTCCCCTTCCCATAATGTGGGGCTTAGTTTCACAAGCTCTGGGTTATTCATCATATTTCACTTATACTGAGCCTCCCTCCTCCCTGCCTTAGCTGGAATCTGTTGGAGGGCAGGGTGCCCACACAGCGCTGCTTGAAGATGGGCCGGCTGCAGCTCGGAGGGCCAGGCTCCCCTGCGGCCCACTGTGCCCCGGGGGGAAGAGCCTCATCTCCCAGGGAGCCTGTCTTCCTGCACTGGCCCAGCCTAGACTTTCTGGAATTCAACTCTGAAAATCTCTGGAGCACTAGATCTCGGCCTTAGCTGAATATTAAAATCACCTTAACTGGGAAAGGGGAGAGGAATGCCGGTCCCGCAGGGGAGAGTAAGTGGTGTTTAGGAAAGAGGGATGGGCTCCGAGAAGACTAGAGGGGCGGGATGACAGTTTGTGACGAGGCGTCTGGGTGTGGTGCCAACTCCGAGTTCCCTCTCCTGTGAAAAGGGTCACTCTCCCCTGGCTGATGAAACTCTGGGGAGGGGACTCCATGACAAGTGAGTTCCTTTTGGAGGATCTGTCTTTGGGCAGACGAGGGCGTGCAGAGAAAGGCTGTCCCCGCATTTGCTGTGGTTCCAGTGCCTCCAGCTCAGAAGAATCAATGTACCGAAGTGGAGTATTTGGGGGCAGCGTGTTCTGCTCCCCTTCACAAGCAAGGGGCTGGGACAGAGCCGTCAGGGAAGGCATCTCTGAAAATGTGTTATTTAAGCTCAAACCTATAAAGCGAGGAGCTAATGATGTAAAGAATGCTGAGGCCAGAGCAGCCAGGGCAAAGGTCATGTTTTATGGACAAGGACCCTTCGGTGAGCAAGAACTCAGCATATCCTAAGCGTCCCCCACCCCCCCACAAATCCACATGGCTGGAGCACAGTGTGTAAGAGAGACTTAAGGTGAAAGTGTAGAGCCAAACAGACTAGACCACCGCACACACTTATCCGTACAAAGGAGTGTGGACTTTATTCTGTATGAAGTGTGGAGCCGCCAAAGAGTTTTATGCTGGGGATAACCGGTTTTTATCTTAAGCAGGCCATTCTTCAGACCTTCTGATATAACCAAAATTACGCAAATCAGTATCTTTTCCCTTCTCCTGAAAATTTTGCAGAAGCAATAAAGAAAAATAAAATCTACAAATGCAATTTCAGGTATACTGGGAGACAAATATAATTTATAGCCTCATGGAGGATTGCCAGTGGGTTCTATCGTATCTGTGAAACTGCCATAAAATACTCTTCCTGAAAATGACGGGCTCACCCACAGCACAAAACTCGATCTTTGATTTGCAGCACACGTGTGGAAGCTGAGATAAGTAAGGCCCGTGGCAGGTGACCCCCTGGGTCCTGCTTGCGTCGGAGAAGCAGTGGGGACGGACTACAAGGAATCACCAGCTGAGCCTTGTTTACGGCTAGCAATCTCTGAGGCGGCAGATAGGACAGACCCTTTGAATTACGGAGACTTAAAAGTCACTTGCTTCCCTACCCCAAAGGAATCTCCTGCAAATAGCTTCTGCAAAAATGCATGTCACTCAAAGGTGAGTAATCGTAAAGGAACTGACGCACTATTTATACAAAGATACCACGAGGAGAAAAAAGGTAGAAAAGAGCAGTAAAACTTGCCAAAAGATAAAACCGCTATCAGAAAAATGTTCCGTTAAATGGATGGAAATGGTGAACAGATATTTTGTTAAGAATTCAAATAACTGATGAAGCAATTTCTTCTACAAAGGGAAATCCACAGAGCGCAAATAGAAGATATCAAAGAAGAGATGGCAAACCTCAGGAGGAGCTAAGAGTTGAGCTAGCGAAACTCAGGGAAGGATCAAAGGGAGGGAAAGCAAAATTGGGAAGGGGCACAGGGAACATAGGCATTGCAGGAAAACATCATAAGAGACCCAGACAACAGAAATTAAACAAAGACTGAAATGAAATGTCAACAACAGAATAACTTAAAATGTGTACAGAAAACGGTGATAGGCTAAGAGAGCAGATCAAACAAACCCAATATACCTCTAATTAGAAGAAGGAAGAAAACCAAGTCAATGAAAGAAAAAAACCATTTAAACATCAAGTTGAAGAGATCTTCCCTTGATCATGCATATTGAAATGGCACACTGTATGTCAGGGAAAATGTCATTCTTGACAGTGTAAAAAATTATACAATAAAGAATGGGAGAGAAAGGGAGAAAGATGTTAGGAAGTAGAATAATTTCACAGATGGTCTCATGTGTAAAAATGAAAGCCAAAGATATGATTTAAAACATAAGTTAACAAGTACTCAAAGTATAATATAGACAATGGTTCAAAAGACATGCTCAGGAAGATAACCTTCACAGAAAACCCGGTGATGGAGAAAAGGAAGAGGAGGGGAAGTATGTAAATCTATACTTCTTGTATTAAGGAATTGATAGATGTTTTCAAAAGAAGCCAAGGACTAAGGGCATTAAGTGAAATTCCATTATAAATTATTATTTACTAACAAAATAAAAAATAGATACCTTTCTAAATATTAGAAGTACTGCCCAGAACACCAATGCAAAGAAAAAAGACCACACACTCAAAAAAATATTCCTAAATACAGGAGACAATACACAAATTAAAACAATAGAACTGAAACCAAATATATCTGTCACATCAATTAATATAAATGGCTTAACTTGCCTATGAAAATAAAAAGAGTTTCAGATTGGATTACAAAGCCAAATCTGCATCTTGCAGCATCCAAACTATACGCCTGAAAGAAACGTTCTACAGCAAGGGTGGGAAAGGAGGTCTGTGCAAGGACAGACTCGGCAAACACACACACACACACACACACACACACACACAGCAGAGGTCACAGCTCAAACACAAGGTCAGGGAGGATTCAGGCCAAAACATGTTAAGTGGAACAAAGACTAAGTAAGATATAGATAATGAATACATAATTCATTATCTATATTTAATTATCTATTACCTAAATAATTAATAAATTATATGTGAACTGATATACACCAAACTGTACACCTGAAAAATTAAAAGTATACTTTCTTTTCAAGTGCATATGGAACTTTCACAAAAATTGACCGTATATTAAATCCATAAAGAAAACCTCAATAAATTCTAAATAGTAGAAATAGTGCACACAACATTTTCTCACCAAAGGACATAAAGTGAGAAATTAATAACAATCAGGAAACAGAAGTTCCTTCTATTTGCAAATTTGTAACGCTCTTAACCAACTTTGGCGTCTAAGGTAAGTACAAATGGAAATTGTGGACTTCCTAAAGAGGAAAAAAAATAACAAAGATGTATCACAACCTACAGAATACAGCTAAAGTACCCAAAGGAAAATATTTAAACGTAAAAATATGTACAAAAATAAACACAGAAGTAAAAAAAAGAACATTTGAATTAGGCATCTGGCTCAAAAGGGTAGGAAATGGCAACAAAACAAACTGAAAGAAAACATAAGAAATTATTATAGATAAAAGCAGAAATTCATTTCTTACATAATTTCTTATGCTAGAAAAAACAGCAGGGGCAATAAACAAGTCAAAAAGCAGAATCTTCAAGGGGTAAACAATTGATGAGCCTTGTGGGGGGACAGTGAGAAATGCCACCCCAGCTCCCCCTGCTGCGCAAGCCTCGCCCCAGCTGCTGGCAGCCCCGTCAGCAGAAAGCCGTCAGTTGTCCGCAGCTCTGGGATTGCCGCAGCCGTAGAGAGCCACCTCACGCAAGGTCACAGCCCTTCTGGAGTGGGCCATACCCACTCACTGTTGGAAGGAGGAGTAGAGACTTGACCACCTAGCCCAGTGAGGGACAACACCGAATATCTATTCCATCTCCAGAGCTGCCCACCAAGTCACCAGGGGTGGTGGCTGGACCAGCGGCACAGGGCAACCCCTCCCTCCGCCCACGCCTGCTCCCCTCCCCTCCCTTCCACAGGTGTTTATTCCGGCAGCCTTTCCCAATAAACGCCTTGTGCATTCACCACCACCTCAGCGTCCACTCCCCTGGGGACCAGCTCCCAACACACCAGTAGGTAGCCCAGACGGGAGAGAAAGGCACAAGTGTGCAGACCCAGAATGATAAATGGTACGAGGGCAATAACCACAGAAGCAGAAGAAAGAAAGAGAATTACAGCATCCAAATACAAATGAAATGGACAGTTCTCTAGGAAAATATAACTTCCTAAAGCTAACCCAGAAGAAAGAGAAAAATTTTGGCCTCTTTCACGTGAAAAGGGGAGAGAGATCCTAAGATGGCATCAAGGAGTCCCGCGGAGGAATTCTACCAAACCTCTAAAGAACAGATTCTAATGCAAACCATTTCAGAGCATGAAAAAAGGAGGGAAGTGCTCACTGTTTTTTAATAAAACCAGTAAAGTAATGATAACAAAATCTGTCAAAGCTTGTACAAAACAAACCAAATATAGATCACTATTACGCACACATGTCAATTCTCAATTAACAGCTCATTTGGAAGTAACACATCATGACCAGGTGGAGGTTATCCAGGAACACCCACATGATTCATTATTATGAAAACAATGAATAACTTATCATATCAATAGCTCTAAAGAGAAAATTACATAATTGTGAGATGCTGAAATGGCATTTAACAAAATTAATAAACCTATCTTGATCCAAACACACAATAAAGTAAGAATATATGAATACTTCTTAACAAGATACATCTATTTCATGACTTGAGAAGAGCTGATGGTGGTGAAAGCATTCTTGCTTTTTTAAGAAGAAGCATGTTACCACCACCATTAGCTAGTATCCTGGAGGTACTAGCCAACACAGTAAGAAGAGTAAGAAATTAAAGCATAAAAAATTAAAAAGAAGCTAGAAATCATTATGATTTGGAGATACTACTCTATATCTGTAAAACTAAAGAAAATCAACTGAAAATTCACTGCTAACAGTAAGAGTTCAGTAGTTCAGTACCCTACAGGGATGTAAAATAAATATACAAAATCAGTAGTTTTTACACACACACACACACACACACACACACACACGTAAACAGTAACAAGTTAGTAGATATAGTGGGAAAAAATGTTTTTAAGTCTCCTGGCCAAAATGGAGATGTAGGTAGATACACTGTGCCTCCTCACACAACCAAAAGAAGGACAACAACAATTTAAAGACAAAAAACAACCAGAACTGCAGAAATTGAGCTGTATGGAGTTAAAGAACAAGGAATTAAAGAAACAGTCACCCAGACTGGTAGGAGGGGTGGAGATGGGCAGCTGAGGCGTAGAGAATTTGCAGCAAGGCAGCGACTGGAGGACAGGTGGGCAAGGCCGTGGCTAACAGAGTGGGTGGTTCCACATTGCATGCAGATAAACTGGGAGGAAAAACTGGGAAGCAAGACAGACCTGGAAACCCAGGGTTCCAATGTGGGGAAATAAATCCACAAAACCTCTGACTGAAAAAACCTGTGGGGGTTGTGATGTCAGGGGAATCTCCCAGCTTCACAAGAACATTTGTTGGAGAGACCCACAGGGTCCTAGAATGTACACACGCCCACCCACCTGGGAATCAGCCCCAGAAGGGCACAATTTGCTTGTGGATAGTGGGGGAAGTGACTGAAAGATGACTGAGAGCTGGGCAAGTGGAATTGTTCCCTCTCCGACCCCTCCCCCACATACAGCATCACAACACAGCAACATGGGTTGCCCTGCCCTGGGAATACCTAAGGCTCTACCCCTTGCTATGTAACAGGCTCTTGGAGACAAATATATATATATGGCCCAAGTGAATGAACAGCTCAAAGCTTCAGAAAAAATACGACTAAGTGACAGAGAGATAGCCAATCTATCAGATGCGGAGTTGAAAATACTGGTAATCAGGATGTTCACAGAACAAGTTGAGTAAGGTTGCAAAATAGAAGAAAAGGTGAAGGCTCTGAAAAGGAAATAAAGGAAGATGTACAGGGATCAACTGTGATGGGAAGGAAACCAGGACTCGAATCAACAGTTTGGACCAGAAGAAAGAAATGAGCATTCAACAAGAACAGAATGAAGAAACAAGAATTCAAAAAAATGGGGAGAGGCTTAGGAACCTCCAGGACAACTTTAAACATTCCAGCATCTGAACCATAGGGGTGCCAGAAGGAGAAGAGGGAGACCAAGAAATTGAAAACTTATTTGAAATTGTAATGAAGGAGAACTTCCCCAGTCTAGCAAAGAAAATAGACTTCCAGGAAGTCCAGGAAGCTCAGAGAGTCCCAAAGAAGTTGGACCCAAGGAGGAACACGCCAAGGCACATCACAATTACATTATCCAAGATTGAAGATAAGCCAAGAATCTTAAAAGCAGCGAGAGAAAAGGAGACAGTTACCTACAAAGGAGTTCCCATAAGATTATCAGCTGATTTGTCTAAAGAAACCTTGCAGGCAAAAAGGGGCTGGAAAGAAGTATTCAAAGTCATGAAAGGCAAGGACCTACATCCCAAGATGACTCTGTCCACCAAAGCTATCATTTAGAATGGGAGGGCAAATAAAGTGCTTCCCAGAGAAGGTCAAGTTAAAGGAGTTAATTATCACTAAGTGATGCAGATCCTGGCCGACAGGGTCCATGTGTGTTGTGGCTACTATGAACAAATACACACGGACTACAGAAATCCTGTGGAGAAAAGGGATGGCATGGCCGCTCTCTAGGTAAGAGAGAGGACCCCAATCCCCACCTGGACAGACTTTTATTGCTTTTCTGGGTATATTACATGGAGGATGGTCCTCATTTACTATGCACAGGTTCACATTAGGTGGTTACATTTTATAGACAACAAAGGAGAGTATGTTGCTAATTACATCAAAGAAGAAGGATATTTGCGAATGTAAAGGGAAAAGTGGTTGGACTGGTTACACTCCACACTTGGGAGGTTTAGCTCAGATTTTAGGAAGTTGCAGGCTGCCTCAATTCAGGGTGAGGGAATTTTAGCAAAAGCAACCCTCACATTGGCCTAGGTACAATACAGGCCTGATTCCCCATGGGAAAACGTATCCATGGGCGTGGGTCCTATGTGCTGACTCACTCCTCACTGGTTTTCCTCGTGGAGGCTGAGCTACATTCCCACGCCATGCAGAATGGCTCCTTATAACCAAGCCCTTATTATAGGAAATGTTAAAGGGACTTACCTAAAATAAGAAAAAAAGATAAAAAATATGAACAGTAAAATGACAACAAACTCACAACTATCATAACTGAATCTAAAAAACCAAAACCAAAATGAGTGAAGCAAACAACTAGAATAGGAACAGAATCACAGAAATGGAGATCACATGGAGGGTTGCCAGCAGGGAGCGGAAGGGGGAGAATGGGGTGATAAGCAGAGCGTCTTCCATGGGGACCGCTATGAGGATTAACGAGATGGTACTACAGAGCTTAGAACAGTGCCCAGTTCCTGTGAGCATGATAAAGCATTTACCATTAGCAGTAGTAGTATCCTACAGATTTAGGAAGGGGTCAGGGTCGGGGCAGAAGGTAGAGAAGTTATATAGTGTAGCACATTGTCAGTTGATTAAAATCTCTTCCAGCTGGCCCTCGGCTCTCCCTCCGAGAGCCCTGGGAGCCATGTCTTCTGTGGAAATTTTTGTGGAAATGTTGGTGGGGTGGCAGGGGGGCTTGGCGCCTCTCGGGAGAGCAGGTCAGGGACACTGTGTGTGTTTCCTCCAGGTCCCTGTGAGGCTGGGCCAACCACCGCCCAGCGGAAGAAGCAGGAAACCTTAGCTCTGCTCCCAGTTTATCTGTCTCTGAATGACCTGGGGGGAGAGGGGAGGCCAACCACGGGGAGGGCCTGACTTTTCCCCTGAGCTCCAGACCCGCACATTTGCCACCTCCCTGACACGCACCCGGACAGTCACCTGAGGGACCTGTCCTACTTAGAGTAGCCGACGGGGAGCTCCTTTCCAAGCCTGCTGCTCCCCAGGGCTCCCCTACACTGTAAATGGTATTTCCACTCACCCAGCTGCCTGGCCCCCACACTGGAAGCCATTTTCAAGTCTCTCTCTCTCTCTCTCACTCCCCACAGCTCATCTGTTGGCAAAATCCCATTAGCTGTGCCTTCAAAATGAGTCCTGACCTCAGCTTCCTCTCATGCTTCCCACCTCTAGTGCTCCTGATCACCCAAACCACCATGATTTCTCACCCAGACCACCAGTCTACCTCCCTCACTCTCGCCCTGCACAGCCAGAGCGATCCTTTTACAACTTCAGAACAATTTGTGAGCCCTGCCTGAACCTTCCAATGGCTGTCACCACCCTTAGAACACATTTCAAGAGGACAGGAGCCTCATCTGTCTTGTTTAGTTTATAACCACATTACCTAGAACAGTGCCTGGCACATTGTTGGTACTTAATGTGATATGTGTTGAATGGATGAATTAACAAACACAGGAATGAATGGATTCATGAGCGAATGAATTGGAGTCCTTATGAAACTCAATTTCTCTGTTTCACAAATGTGGGCCAATGGGAATGTGGTCAGGCTAGAAGAGCCCTGGTGAATCTTTTGCATGCTGTATGGAAATAATCCCTCAATATCATCTAACCTGTTGCAAATTATTCAAAATTCAGTGTAAACCAGGTCAATTGGCTACATTTTTAATACCTGCTTATACCTGCAGTTGTTCAGCCATATCATGGCTTTAAACATCTTTAGAGGCAATGTAGGGATATTACCTTTTCACCACGGGCCAGTAATCACAAGACTGTTAAATTACACACTCCGGAGTGGAATTTAATAATGTGATGGTGAAAAATGGATCTGCCTTTTGACCCTGCAATTCCATTGCTGGGACTCTATCCTAAGAACACTAAAACACCAATACAAAAGAACCTTTGCACCCCGATGTTCATAGCAGCACAATTTACAATAGCTAGGTGCTGGAAGCAACCTAGATGCCCATCAGTAAATGAATGGATCAAAAAACTATGGTACATTTACACAATGGAATTCTATGCAGCAGAAAGAAAGAAGGAGCTCATACCCTTTGCAACAGCATGGATGGAGCTGGAAAGCATTATGCTAAGTGAAACAAGCCAGGCAGTGAAAGACAAATACCACATGATATCACCTTTAACAGGAATCTAAACAACAAAACAAAACAAAACAAAAAACTAGCAAAATATAACCAAAGACACTGAAATAGGGGATAGTCTGACAGTGGCCAGAGGGGAAAGAAGAGGGAATTTCAGGGGGGAATGGGTAGGGATTACAGGAACAAATTTGGAGGACACATGGACAAAAACTAGGGGTGGGGGGTAATGGGGGGAAGGGGGGAGGGTTGGGTGGAGGGGCTGGAACGGGACTAGGGGGGAGAAAACTGTACTTGAACAATGATTGAAATAAAAATTTTTTAAGAACAAAAAAATTAAAAATAAAAATAAATAATGTGATGGTGGACGGAGGAAGGCGGACCTGGCTGCAGACCCGGCTGTAGCACCTGTTGGCGGGATGGTCATGTGCACAGCTGCAGAAGCTTTGGCTCAGTGTGATGCCCACTTCTGCCACTTAGAGCTGTGGGGTCTTGGGCCAGTCACTTGACCTGTCTTAGCCTCAGCTCCCTCACATTTGAAGTGGTGGGAATAATATAACCTACCCCGTAGAATTGTCATGAGAACACAATGAGATAGTACTCACAAATCACTTAGCAAAACCTGGGTCTTTAGTAAAGTGGTAAATGCTTCATGAATATTGGCTATTATTATACATGATCTTGGGTATGTACATTTGTGAGGATTAATTAAAATTGCAAGCAAAGTCAAACACATTAGTTCTTTCCTTTCAACCCCAACTCTATCCATCTCCTACTACCCATAGGAAGAGAGAATGCCAAGGATATTTATCGCATAGATGTTCAGTGTTAGGAAAGAGAAATTTGACACTATATGGACACTAATTAGGGGAAAAATGTAAAAGAAGAGTTTCAAGAGAAGATTTAAAAAAACAATAAGCCAACAAACCCACAGGAAGCCTAGAGACCATTTAAAAGGCCACTTATTGGAAACCCAGGAAAAAGAGCATGCCAGAGACCAAAAATACCAGGCACTCCAAACTAGCAAAGTCAAAGAGAATGCCACACTGGAAAGAACACTTCACAACTGGAATGAGAGCCCACATACCCCAGACGGGGAAGCCCGCAAAACAGCAGCTGAACAGAGTTCAACAGCAAACATTGATTAAGTATCTACTCTGTAAACTGGGAATTGGGCCAAAAAGAGTTTCAAGAGCACTTTGCAATGACAGCGTCTCCTGGGTCAATAAGGACTCCTTTCACTACATCACAAAGAGGAAGTGATCCTCGTGTGACCTGCTTACCCAAGTTTGAAAAAGAGAGAAGCGGCAGCAGAGAAACAGAGCTGATCAGTGAAAACCAGGGCAGCCTGGGCAGGTCAGAGGTCAAGTTGCTCATGCCACGTGATGTTCTGGGTGTCCAACCTTTTGGTGTTTCTGGGCCACACTGGAAGAAGAGCTGTCGTGGGCTACACATTAAGTACACTGCAGCACACAGTCACAAGAAAATCTCATAATGTTTTAAGTAAGTTTACGATTTTGTGTTGGGCCACATTCATAGCCATTCTGGGCTGAGGGTTGGACACCCCTATAAGGAACCTCTGTCAGACTCTATCAGAGAATATTTATTAAGCAGCTTTTACCGCAATAACGGGTGACTACCAATATTCTTAATTTACCATTAATGCAGGTAAGTACCATATTTTTCAGACTATAAAACACACTCCCCCCCGCAGTTTGGGAGGGAAATCGGGGTGCATCTTATAGTCTGAATGTAGCTTACCTGGCTCCTGGGAGGGGAAGTAGCCTATGTTATTTATGTTGTTAAATATTTTACCACATTTTTTGCTTCAAATTTATTTTCCTCTAAAACCCAGGTGCATCTTACAGTCCAAAGAATTTGCTAGTCTTCAGTGACTCACAGTCCTCACCATCAACTGCCTTTATCCAACTCTCAAGCTTCCTTGTATTTGCGATCAAATAAAGCACAATTAAACGTATTTATTTTTGTCTTCCTGTTGAATGAGAGCATTTAGTCTCGAAAAGATTATCTGCTGCCGAAGGCAGCTCTGTGAGTCACTTCTTATCATCAAGGTCAATGATAAAATCAGCAATAAATTTATGCATTTACCTTTGCCACACGTTCTTACATTTTCTCCACAAAGACAAAGAACAATTTAAGTCTTTGCCTGAAAATGTTCAACGAGGACCTTCTCTCAGCTGAGATAGCACACAGATGGGTGCTGGCAGAAAGCTGTCAACTTTCTCGAGAGAGGCCAGCGTGCAAACCCCTGGTCTTCTCCTGGTTTACAAACTATATTGACCAGTGAGCAAACTGAGAACACTGGTGCCCACCGACAAGGCCAAGGCAGACCCTGTGATGGTTCGTTTTGCACGTCAACTTACTGGGCTAAGGGATGCCCAGGTGTCTGGTAACACACTATTCCTGGCCGTCCCTGTGAGGGTGTTCCCAGGAGAGATTAGCGCTTGCACTGGCCGACTGAATAAAGAAGATGGCCCTCACCAATGCAGGTGGACACTATCCAAGTCACTGGGGACCCGGAGAGAAGGAAAAGGTGGAGAAAGGGTGAGTTTGCTCTCTGCTTGTTCAGGGCATCCATCTTCTGTCCTCGGACATCAGCAGCCCTGGTTCTCAGGCCTTCCAGCTCGAACAGGGACTTAGACTACCAGTTCCCCTGGTTCTTAGACCTTCAGGTTTGGGCTGCAGCTACAATGCCGGTTTTCCTGGGCCTTAGACTGCAGATGGACTACAGGCCTTCTCAGCTTCCATGATCGCCTGAGCCAATTCCTAGGAGAGTATCTCTTTCTGTGTATCTCTACACGTCCTATTGGTTCTGTGTCTCTGAAGAACCCTGACTAATGCAGACCCTTTGAGGTAAGGGGACCTGAGCAACTGTGATATGACTGTAGTGTGCCTGGCCGTGGCGAAGGCTGCAGTCCAGGCAGCTTCTCCTGATCCTTGCCCACATGTGTTCGTGAGCATATGCTTATGCTAGTTGAATGTACCACTTAGGTACAATCTCATAAAAGAGACGATGGTGCTTCCAAAAACATAACAAGTAAGCTGTGGGCAATTTTAAAAATGCAGGATGTACTTAAATGCCTATTTTAAAACTGGGTTTTATAATTGTAGAGATGCAAATAAGTCCAAAATGTTATATCTCTTATGTGCTAAAACTGATCAAGGAAGAACCATTTATTGCAGTGACATTTAAAAATCAATTATGCAGCCCTGGCCGGGTAGCTCAGTTGGTTAGAACATCATCCCAATAAGCCAAGGTTGTGGGTTCAAACCCAGTCAGGGCACACACAAAAATCAACCAATGAATGCATAAATAAGTGGAACAACAAATTGATGTTTCTGTCTCTCTCTCACAATAAATTTAAAATAATTTTAAATGAATTATGCAAATTTTCAATGAGTCTCAAACTTCTTGTGGCTAACAAAAAAGATATCTGAGCTAGTAATAATGCAATGGAAAGCAAATAAACATGGGTTGAAGCTTCTTTAAAGTTTATTCCAGAATCACTTTAATAAAAGAAAACATGGACCATGGCGATGCATTCAGGCTCAAGAAGAGGCAGCCACACAAAATGATGCATTTTTATGTGTTCGAAAGATAAACCCGAACCCTAACAGACTAAAGTCAACCCCATTTTTACCTCAGATTTGACTAAAGCCATTAAAGAATTTGGCATTGTAATGTGCTTGGTTTACTCCATCTTAAATGATGTGTAGGTGAAAATGTGTTGATTCATAAACTTCTTTTTGGTCAAGCTGAACAAGTTTTCAATCAGATACGTGAGCTGCTAGTTGTGGCTTTGGTAGTGCAGTCTTTGCTGTTCACTATGGCACCCAAGACCACTCCATGTCTACGGTAATTATCATTTACTTACTTTAGTTTGTTCTGAATGGTTCTCAATCATCTATTCATGCTCCCCGTTGAAATTTTTAATTAAATTTTAAAATTAAACCACTTAAAATAGAATGATATTAAGATTTTTCTCTGTCTCACACACACAAGCACACATAGATGCAGAATTGTTCATGCTTCATCTCATCTGGTTAATTTAGGAGGAAACTCAACCCAACTTGGGCCGGTGGGGCACCTGACCTGAACTGGATCAGAAAGCCACACCAGATCCCACAACTACGTTTTCCTTCCATAGCAGTTTGCCCCTCTGCTGCTCCTCCCTACCACACATGCCACGTGGAGTCAGCAAAGACTCATCCGCATGTGTCTTATGGAAACTCACGTGGCCAGAGTTTGCAACACCCGAGAACACAGGGTCGGGACTTATTCATTTTGCAGGAAGGAATAAAGATCTCCAGGAGTGGCGGAGGACTGCGGGAGAGGGAGGGCTGGGGATGGCAGTGGTGCAGGGAGGGGTGCACGTGGAAAGCCGCAGGAAGGACCTGATGCAGGGGGGAGAGGGGCCCTGAAGCCGGGAGGAGCTGGGCTCTCCGGAAGGCCAAGGACAAGAACTTCAGGCAGCAGAAGGAAATGAGGGAACTGAAAGGAACAGCAACTCCTAGACCTTTGGCTGTACTTCTTTGTGGTGTGTATTTGAACCCTCAGAAACAGAAGACGTAGTCGTCCATCTAAGTTGAACGCGTGTTCTGTCTAGAAAGGAGGGGTGACGAGTCCTCAGCAGGCAGGCTGCAGCTACTCCCTGAGACGCCACGGCGCTACCCCTTCCCTGGAGCATCACAAGGTCCTCAAATAACTCCTCAGCAGCCTGAGTTTCCAAGGCTGCTGCCCCACCCACCCCCAGCAACTCCCCGCGGGCCCTGCCTCATGGGCTCCACATCTGTCTCTACAGGAAGACGAAGGCTGGGGTACACACCCCCAAAGCCCTCACCATCCCCACATAACGCCCCCTCACAGCAATCCCTGTTTTGTTTGAAATGCATTTCCCTCTCCAAGGAGTGTGGCCTCTTCGTGACAATGGCCAGCATGAGTTGCTCTGTTTTTAAAGCACTTGAATGAATCCAGTTTTGGCCTTCCCAACAATCCCACAAGGCAAGGACTCATCGTTGATCTGTGCTGGGGTTGAGGAGGCCCAGGTTCCAATTGCAAGACAGGTTGGGAACCCAGGCCCTTGACCCCAAATCCAGTGTGCTTCCGGTCACACTCTGCTAACATCCTTGAGAAATGGGGAGCTCTAGGCCTTCTCTGGCATGGGGTGCTGGATCGATCCCTCATAAATCCTCTCTCCTTTCCCCCTCCTCTGTGCCCCCGAAACATTCTGTGAAATATTTTTAGGAGAAAAGGTATTTCAGTGGGTCTGGGGAGGCCCAGGGACAACATGGATAAAAAACTCACTGAGCTTTTGCCAAACAAGGCTCTTTCGATCTAATGATATTTGACCCCCTCCCCAACCTTCTGTGAATTGAAAAGAACTGGAGTGTGCTGTTTACCAAATGAATAACAACAGAGCTCTTCGTTGTAATTTTTCATCATCACTTTCAAAATTAGGCAGCGCCCTGTGAAAAGAATGCAAATGAATACAAATGGATTTGCTTTGCTTCTATTTCATTGTTAGTTATGTTTTGTGAGCTGAAAATGCCCTGAATGAAAACACAGTCGGGCACGCCCTCCAGAACCCTTTTTTGTGCTATGCTTGTAGAGGTCTTCCTTCAGTAATTGAAACAGTCATTCTACCTTATTAAACATATAGGGCCCCTGACCAGCGTGGCTCAGTCGGTTGAGCATTGTTCCACAAAGCAAACAGTCGCCAGTTCAATTCCTGGTCAGGATACATGCCTGGGTTGCAGATTTGGGCCCCAGTCAGGGTACATACCAGAGCAACCAATTGATATTTATTCCTTGAATCTGTGTTTCTCTCCTTCTCTCCCTCCATTTCCCTCTCTCCAAAAGTAAATAAATAAAATCTTTTTTAAAAATGAAAAGGTACATATCTTTTAAAGGAATCAGCATGTCTTTTCCATTTCTATCCCAGTTTAAAGTTTAAGGGCGATTTTGGCATTTGGATAACTATAGGGAAGAATAGCATAAGCAAGGGTGAAGAGAGAAAAAGAAAGAAGAGGAAAATATTAAACTAATGAATACTCTATATTTCTTTAGGGGTCCCTTTATAATAGAAAATGGGCTAAGACCAGCCAGAAAATCTAACGTAAAGGGCAGACCTGGAGGGAACCCTAGAGATCATTTACTTAGTCCACTCCAGTCTCGTTTTCCAGGTAAGGAAGCTGGGGTTCAGACAGGCTGAAGGACGTGCCCAAGGTCACACTGCAGATTACGGAGCAGCCAGGGCCAGTGTCAGAGCCCTGGGAAGCCACAAAGGCACTGTCTTCCCCCAGTGGATGCGAGCTTCCCTGGGAGTCCTCCCGGGCGGTCTTTCTCCCAAAAGCCAAAGGCCAACTTTAGTTTATTTCAGAACCAAGAAGCAAGGAAGTGGGCCAGGGTATATCCTATTTCAAATAAACTGCTTTCTTGGTTTTGTGCCTGTAAGGATTTTCAGGCTGTCATACCCCTGAAGTCACTGTGACTTCCTGAGGGTTTTGCCCTGAGGTTGCTGCTGGGCTCCTGTCCGGATTATGAGCTAAACCTCAACTATCGCAAATATTTACTGTCTCCATCTCTCCACATCCCATCTCCTCTCTCCACACTTCCTGCACATATAAACACACATGCTTGTCTACGTTAATCAGATAATCTAGAAGAGATTTGTCTGTTTACTCTGCTTAATTTATAATTGCAGCTGTACAAGGAGCCCAAGGGCACACCTAAATCAAACTGAAAGTAACCTTTGTGACCATGAGAAATCCAACTTCCTGCCGTGGTAATCCCCAGCCACAGGATGCTTCTTGCCCTGGGACTTGGCTCAGCACCACAGCAATGTGAAATAAGTGCACATCTATTGTGTACATAAACAACGAATGTGTCGGTAAAGTACAAAGGAACCTTGCTGTGAGTACACCCGGATGTTCAAATGCCACTTAGTGCAAGTTTTCACTCAGCCCCAAAAGGTGGCTAACAGATAGTCACTCGAAAGCACTTGCTCAAGAGTTGGTTCAAAACCAGTTTTATAAACACCTACATATAACAGAAGAAGAAATATGAGTCCTATTAATACAAATGCATTATTGAGTAAATTAATAAATGAGAAATCTATGTAGAAAATTATAAATAAATTATGTAAGTACTTCACTCTAGAGGAAGGGCAGCTCCTTAAGTGTAAATACATATTTTGGGGGGGGCTAATCCTCACCTGAAGATATATTTATTGATTTTTGGGAAGGGGGAGAAAATATATGTTCACAAAGAAAAGCCCAAGCTCAAATAGCTTAACTGCCTAGTTCTATCTGTCAAACATTTAAGGGAGAATTAATACCAACCCTTGTCAAACTTTTCCAAAATATAGAAGAGGAGAAACTACTTTCCAACCCAAGCTACGAAGCCAGTATTACCCAACATCAAATAAAGCCACAGACCAGTATCTCTCCTTCATATGGACAGGAAAATCCTCAAGAAAACTCTACCAAACCTAATGGATTATACATAAAGAAGGAATTATACACCATGACTAACTAAGATTGATCCTAGGAATGCAAGATTGATTTAACAACCAGAAATCAATTAATGTTATACAGCATATTAGTAGATTAAAGATAAAAACCACGTGTTCATCTCAAAAGATGCAGAGTAAAATTTGAATACATTTTTTAAAAGCCTTCATGATAAACACACTTAACAAACTAGAACTAGAAGGAAAGTTTTTAAGGTATAAAATGACACCTATGAATAATCAACCACTATCTTACTTAAAGGTAAAATATTCAATATTCAATACTTGTTCCCTAAAATGAGGAATAAAACAAGAATGTCTCATCTTATCACTTCTATTCAACATTGTACCAGAGGTTCTAGCCAGAGCAATTAGAAAAAAAAGCAAACAAAAAAGCAAAATGCATCCATATTGAAAAGGAAGAAATAAAACTCTCTATTTATAGATGACATGAATTTATATATAGAAAACCCTAAAGAATCAACTAACAGACTCTTAGACTTAATAAGTGAGTTATAGAAGATCCATATACAAAAATGAATTATATTTCAACATACTTACTCTGAAAAATCCAAAAATAAACTTAAGAATACAATGTCATTTACCATATCATCAAAAAGAATACTTAGGAATAAATCTCACAAAGGAGTGCAACATTTATACTCTGAAAAGCACAAAACCCTGTGAAAGAAATGAAAAGAAGACCTATATAAATGGAAAGACATCTCACGTTCATGAATCAGAAGCTTTAATATTGTTCAGATGACAGTATTTCCCAAATTGATCTACAGATTCAATGCAATCCCTATCAAAATCTCTGTCAGCTTCTTTGCAGAAATTGACAGGTTGATTCTAAAATGTGTATGGAAATTCAAGGGACCCAAAATAGCAAAACAATCTTGAAAAAGAAAAACAAAGTTGGACAGTTTTGATTTGAAAATCTACTATGAAGCTATAGTAATCAAAATACGGAGGTACTGGCATAAACTAGACATGTAAGTCGACAGAAGAGAACTGAGAAATGCACCATTACATTTATAGTCAATTGATTTGAAACAAGGATACCAAGACAATTCAACGAATAAAGAATAATGTTTTCAATAAGCAGTACTGGGACAACTGACTATTCAGGGCAAAAAAAAATAATTTGGACCCCTGCTTCACACCATAAACAAAAACTAACTCCAAAGCCCAACAAAGATCTCAACGGGAGAGCTAAAACTATAAAACTCCCAGAAGAAAATATAGGAGTAAGTCCTATGTGACTTTGGGTAAGACAAAGTCTTAGATGCAACATGAAAAGCACAAACAACAAAAGAAAAAAATAGATAAATTTCACATCAAATAGATAAATAGGTCATAAAAGTTAAAAATCGTGTGCATCAAAGGACACCATCAAGAAAATGAAAAGGCAACCCATGGAGTGGGAGAAATTCTTTGCAAATTATATAGCCGATAAAGGACTTTTATCCAGGACATAGAAAGACCTCTTATAACACAATTATAAGTAGATAGATAATTCAATATTTAGGGCAAAGAATGTGAATAGACACTTCTCCATGCAAGATAATATTATTTGGCAATAAAAAGGAGAGAAATATTGATTTGTGCTATAACACAGATGAATTGAAAACATTATGCTGAGTATAAGAAGCCAATCACAAAAGATCTCATATTGTATAATTCCGTTCATATAAAATATCCACAAGTGGGAACTGCATAGAGACAGAAAGCAGATTAGTTCTTATCCAGGGCTGGAGGGACTAACGGGGGGAAGTAGGAAGTGATTGCTAATGGGTATGGGTCATATTTGGGGGCTGATAAAAATGATATGAAATTGTGTGATGATTACAAAACACTCTATGAATACAAAACACTCTATGAACACTCTATGAATACACTTAAACTCATTGAAGAATATTACATGCACATTAAATCTTCATAAAGCTGTTACAAAAAAAAAAAGTTATGCAACCCTTAGCTGACAACCACCGTCCAGTCGATAAGAATCTGAAGATCAACAAGTGAGGCTACGTCCAACTAAAAAGCTTTGGAACAGCAAAAGACACAATCAACAAAATGAAAAGGCAACCTACAGAAAAAGAGAAAACATTTGCAAACCTTAGATAAGGGGTTGCTACCCAATTTATATAAGGAAGTCACAGCATGTTGTGTCCTAATCCTAGCCCCGATGCCGGCCATCTCCGTACCCATCTGGTAAAACCTCTCCTGACCTCTTCCCTCTCCTCCCCCTTCCCTGCTTTCCCCTGGACCCAGCAGACGCTGTGGTTAGCAACCCGGGAAAGGAGGGCGGGGAGTGCTGGTGCAGTGCTAGACTGGAAATCTTAAAGAATCCAATCAGACCCCCTTTTCCTCGGGCAGTCCTGAGGTCAAGGAGGAAGAAAGAAACCTTTAACTCTAAATGTAGCTGGAGTTCAAGTGCAGTTGTCTGCATTTACCCAACTGTACTTGAACAACAATAAGATAAATTAAAAAAAATAATTATATACTTCAATATTGTTGAAAATGAGAACATGCATTTTTAAACATATTTCTGTTTAAATTTTTTTTATTTTAATTATTGTTCAAGTACAATTTTCTTTTACTCCCATCCCTGCCCACCCACCCAGCCCTCCCCACCTCCCTCCCATTTCCACCCACCCCTAGTTTTTGTCCATGTGTCCTTTATACTTGTTCCTGTAAATGTTTAAACTTTTTAAAAAGATTTTATTTATTTTTTTAGAGAGGGAAGGAAGGGAGAGAGAGAGAAACATCAATGTGCGGTTGCTGGGGGTCATGGCCTGCAACCCAGGCATGTCCCCTGACTGGGAATCAAACCTGCGATGCTTTGGTTCGCAGCCCGCACTGAGCTACACCAGCCAGAGCAAATGTTTAAACTTTTTAAAAAATAAAATAAAATAAATATAGTTTGAGTTTTAACTATTTCCTGGAAGCCAACGTCCTAATTACTGAGATGAGACTGATTTTGTGGCTTGACATAACCAGAAGGTTTTTCCTTCTCAGAGAGTGACCAAAATAATCTGGGACCTGCCCCTGCCCTAGATGTCCTCTGAGAGTGAGGGCAAAAGCTGCACAGAGCAGATCTGAGCCAGGGCCTGGGGGCGGGGGTGCACAGACAGGCTGCTTCGGGCTGCACCTTAGAAGTCAGTCTTGTATGTCCATTGCGTGGGTTATGGAAGGTCTTCATTCAAGTCTCACATGTGAAAAAGAGGGTATGATCTTAGTGACTCAGTGCTTTTATGTTTTTATGCTTTTCCAGACCCTGAATTTAAGTACATCCAGTTTTCGAAAGATGTGCCCGGTTTTCAGCACTATTTCCGTCATGGCAAGGAAACACATACCCTTCATTCCCCTTCAAAATGAGTGATCCATGCTGCTACTTCTGCCCATACTGAAGTCTGAAATATTCATGGCTTCTTCCAACCTTTTCATCAAAAGCTAAGAATAGGACCCATTCTAAATCGGGTCCTTTTAAAAGAATAAATTGTAAAATCAAGAAATTCCTCCAATGACTTTCTTGTCCTCTTGCCCAATTACAGTGTTTCCTTTTCAATCTCATTCCACATCATCTTGGTTTTAATATCATCCCCCTTTCAACTTACTGCACAGTGATTTCCTAAGGGGACTCCGAGTCTTCTGTGTTACATATCTCTATTAGCTTTTAAGTCCCTCATCACCAGGAATACTTCTGGTGCAATAACCCACTTATTTCAAGGGAAGCTGGAAAAGGAAAAGCACTAGTGAAGAAAATTAAGTTTGTATGAAGTGGAGTTAGTGTGACTGGCACAAAAAAATTTAGTGAGAAAGGAGGGCTCACTCTAAGCCCTTAGGGGGTATGAGAAATAGAAACTACAGAGCAGGCTTCTAGGATGTCGGTGAAGTTCACGTGCTTCTGAGCCATGAATTACATCTCGTTGACACTCATCACTGTCAGGAAGCCAAAGGAAGGCTCTAATCCCAAGTGCAGTGTACCCAGGGGTTGCATATACACGTGCCAACAGGGCCCCCAGATGCCAAGTCAGTGCTGTCTGTGTCTGAGGCAACCCTGCATGTTAAAAACATAGGAACATATTTTTTAAAAGATTTTATTTTTAGAGAGAGGGGTGGGGGGGAGAAAGAGAGGGAGAGAAACATCAGCATGTGGTTTCCTCTCACATACCCCTCCCTGGGGACCTGGCCCGCAACCCAGGCAAGGTGCCCCGACCGGGAATTGAACCAGTGACCCCGTAGTTCACAGGCTGGCGCTCAATCCACTGAGCCACACCAGCCAGGGCCATAGGCATAGATTTTATTTCCACACAGAAAAATGCTCTCTTTTATTCCTTGAAACACATAATCATTTTGGTTATTTACTTTTCCAAATCATGGTACTTCTTCTCTATGCTACTATAAGAAAAAAAACATACGGTGAGTGAGATGAGAAACAGCAGCTGACACTCAGCATCAGGTGGAAACGGGGAATCGCGGGGACTGTGAAGGATGGGAGAGTACAAGCCCCATCTAGTGGGGATAGCACTGGCACTGTGCGGGAGCCCTGCCTGTGCGGCCGGCTATTCCGAGTGTCAAGAAACACTGGTATTTATGGCCTACCTTCCTACTCCTAAATTTGGGTTCTTCTTTTTTTTTATTTTGTGGTAACACCGTACAGGCCAATACTGACTGACAGACTAAACTAACCTCATCTATAGTCTGGATTCTACCACAGTGACACAAGTTTACGACATCTGCTGCACATTCTCCGAAATTTTATTAAGCTCAGCGAAATATTCTTACAAGTAAATGAAGTAGCTAAAGGAACTTCTGTTTAATTCTTTTCTACTTTGAAAGATACACATGTACCGTATGTATGCACACACACATTGTATGCACATTAGACATGCACACAGGAAGTCCAGGTTACCTCGGTATTGTGCAGTCAGGCCTGTTCAATCTTCCTCCCCGGAATATGCTGATGAGAAACACAAATCAACACCTGTCATTGAAAGCTAGTTTGTTCTGTTTTTTAAAGATTTTATTTACTTATTTTTTTAGAGAGAGGAGAAAGGGAGAAAGAGAGGGAGAGAAACATCAGTGCATGAGAGATACATTAACTGGTTGCCTTTCACGCACCCCCAGTGGGGGACCTGGCCCACAACCCAGGTTTGTGCCCTGGGTTGTGGGCCATCAAACCAGCAACCTTTTGGTTCGCAGGCTGGCACTCAATTCACTGAGCCACACCAACCAGGGCTCAAAGCTAGTTTATGATCCAGGACTCCTGTTTGAAACCATAGCTTGTTTTCTCTGTTTCCAGTATCTTAGTGCATAGGTTACTCCTCACCAAAGTTTTCGTTTCTCTGAAATGTGATTTCCAGTAACTTTGCAGGTCCCAGGAGTCCTTCTAAGTAAAATCTGGGCACATCACATAACTTTCATTATTTTATCTATTTTAAGATCACCCAGCCCTGGCCAGGTGGCCCAGTTAGTTAGCGTGTTGCCCCATACTCAGAGAGGTTGTGGGTTTGATCCCCGGTCAGGGCACATACGGCAGGCCACCTATCCGTGTTTCTCTCTCACATCGATGCTTCCCCCTCTCTTCCTCTCTAAAATCAATAAACATGTTTTCAGGGCAGGATATAAAAAAAATCACCCAAACATACCCTCCACATTTTATATTCACAGGAAGTGTTAAGAGACACCAGAAATCTCATTACCTTAAAAACCTTTGTATTGAAATCTCCTGCATGGGAATCTACTATCATGATAAGGCTGGCTGTATGCAGCTGGGGGGACTGGTTCCAGGGGGAACTGGGCCCTGCCTCAGAGGTCTCTAAGGCGATGGGCATTTGGGGGGAATGTCCTTGGAAGAGATGGGGGAGGGGGCTGCAGACACAAGCCACTCCCAGATTTTCCCCAGAGGCTGACCACTATGTCAGAGGGGAAAGGCTGTGTGAGGAAGAGGCCTCTGGGGTGTCATTGGATCAAGTGACCAAAGACCCCGAGAAAGCTCTAAAACACACAGAATCCAAACACCATGTCATTTAAATACCTACAAGAGGGAACTCCCCCAAAAAACCCAGAATTATCTTTTGGAGGGTGGGCCCCTTGTAGTACAGGTTTTCCTGCTAGGTGAGTGTTCTAGGAACCCATCTCTATCAGTGGACCAGCTGGCGTTGTTGTGAGAGGCTGCATTTGGCTTCAGTGAATTTGTTTTGAAGACTCTCTCAACCTGTTTGCCCATTTCATGATGGGTGATTTATGAGCACACCTGCTCACATGCTGAGTGTTCAGCAGTTTTTGACCAAAAATGGGGTGATCCCCATTCCTTACCCCTCATTCACCTGATCTCACCCTGAATGACTTTTTTTGTTTGTTTACCAGATGAAAAAAGTCCTCAAAGGAAAACCTTTTGCCAGTGTGGAAGGGGTGAAACAAAAATGGCAGAAACACTAAAAGGCATCAAAATTGACGAGTTCAAAAGCTGTTGTAAGCACTGGAAAAAAGTCTTGATAGGTGTATTACATCAAACGGAGAGTACTTGGAAGGTGACTAAAGTTTAAACATGTAAGAATAAATACACAATCTTTTATAAACAAATTCTGTGGGGTTTTTTGGTCCTCCCTTGTGTAAGAGTTGGGGTCTGGGCAACAGGAACAAGGGGCAAAGCTTCGGAACACACTAAGGTTAGTCAATAGATTAGCACCATCCAACCAATTTGCAAAGCACATTCTGCAGAGCGAGAGGGGAATGAGGATGTCACTCAAAAGAAAGAATGTTTCATTTACACCAGAGATCCTGGGCTGCAAGACCACCCTATCCGAGCAACAGGTTTGAAAGGTTCAAAATCGAGTGTGCCTGCTGGGATGACTCCCCATGTGCCAGCAGCTCTGGACTGCCCGTCAGAGCCAAATCCTTCAGGGGCCTCCGTTAGCAACCTCGGTTCACTGAGGTGACAACATCAGTCTGGGATGGAGCAATGGCCCTGGGGAAGATTTAGGCTTGCAGAGATGGTGAAGTCCACCAATCCCAGAGAATAAATACTTTCCTATTAAGTTTAAGAACAGATTTTGTGAACATTGGTACAATCTGTGTATGTCTGATGCTGAAAGTGTCTTAAATTTGGTTTATTAGATAATAAAACATTACCTTGTTATTCCGATTTTAAAAGTAAGATTGAGGAGTTAATTTTAGATTTTGTGGTTAAGATTGTTAAGAGAATATTACAACTTTATAGAGCACCTAAGATTAATAGGCACTGGTAAGTCTGGTACATTTATTAGACTTGTTCGTATTAAGTGCTTGGAAGTTGTTTTTAATGTAGACATGTAAAAACCTTTAAAACTAAAAGTGGAATATATTTAATAATGCCTAAAAGACTTAAAATAATTTTATTAACTGGGTTAAATAGGGCTATTTCATAAGTAAAATAGTAAGACATAACTTGAATGTAAACGTTTAGAGAATAAGCAGGTTTTTGAATTTGTAACACTAATAAATCAACTATTTGTTTTAAATCCCCCAACAGACCTCAAGGGTGGTGGAAACGCCTCCCTGGCAAAGGCAGGAGCTTCAGGAAGCCTCCTCCTCATGCTCCTCCACTACTGGCCGTGCACGTGACCTTGGGTAAGTCACTCTGGTCCTCTGGTCCTTGAGTGTTCCCCCATTTATAAAATAAGGTAGATAGCCGGAAGCCCCTTCCAGACCCAACATTCTAGACTTCCAAGACTGTTTGTTCCATTTGCAATTGGTTTTGACATGCAGCTGCTTTGGCGTCACTCAGGAAGGCTGCCACACCTCGATAACCCTCCCGTCTGGCTGCTCTCCAGGGACTCTTTTCACTTATGGCTTTCAATAGCATCCTACTGACTTGTTTATTTTTAAGCCTGAGGAAAATGTTTCCTTCCTCAGGCCCAGCTAGGGCAAGAGGACACACCGTAAACAGGGAAAGCCTCGTGATTGATGAAACATTCTGACTCTTCTTCACCCCCGGAAGTTCAAGGAAAGAGCCATATCTTGATGCAGACTTTTTGGATGTTAGAGCTGATTGTTTATTCCACCTTGTCCACACAATGTCAAAATACCTGGCCCAGGAAGTCCATCCCATTCCCGTATCAGTCAGATCGAAGAAGCTGAACAAGCCCACTGGTTCAACAAGACTGGCTCTCTTACAGATAAAGCAACTCGTTGCTGGTCTTTGGGGCTGGTTCTTAGCTGAGCCAGTTCTTCCAATGGGTAGGACTGACCACAGGCAGAATTATGTTGTTGGAGAGGTTGTTCTCCTGTGCTAGTGGTATCTCCTGCTTCCTTTTGGGGTTTCTCTCGAATCCCTCCTTGGCATTTGCCTTTTCCCTTCAGCCTGTAATTCAGTCTCACTGATTTTGCCCTGGGTCAGCTCTCAGCGCCACTTCGTACTCACTCTGAACAAGTGACTGGATTGGGCACCGACTAGCTCCAGGGTCTGCAATGTCAGTGCCCCCAGGGATGTGCAGCGACCCTCTGTGTCACCTTGGATAAGTTATTGACTTCCCCGAGCTCCAGTTTCTTCATCTGTAAAAAGGGGCAATAATACCTGCTTCGTAGGGTAGCTGTGAGGATTTAATTAGAAAATGTATATAAAACACTTAGCACTCCTTGACCTGCCTGTCCTCATCAGCACTGGAGTTTTCCATCCCTCCAGGGAGCCGACATGCTGACCAGTGACACAGCAGGCTAACTGTTAAGTTTCTTGATGCAAATTACTGGATTGTCATTGGGGCTTTTGCAACTGCCTCATGGGTTTGGTGAGTGTGAGTCAGTCCCTCAGGCCATGGCTCTAAACACACAAGCAAAACCATGTGTGTATGAGTAGACCTACTCAGTGTGAGGCTTGGGTTCCTCAGGCAAGTTCACCTCAGCTGACACCAACTAGTCTCTCAACATCCTTCTTCAACTTACCAGTTATCCTCATGAATGTCTCAAAGCCCAGGGAACAAACTGCCCAAGGGTGACTGAAAGGCGGGGCATCATTCACCAGCTGAGCTGCAAATGAGATACTGACCCAGTTCATCTGTGACCCTACTGTGATACTGGGTCAGACAAGCTCTGTTTGTTTCTGACTGCCCTTGAGGAGGCAGCCTTAGATGTCACCGGATTACCTTAAGCATAACAAAAGCCAAGGGAAAATTGCTATTGACAGGCTCCTTCCTCGCAGGTTTCCTTGCCATCATTTTGTGGCTTCCTTCATTAGCTCTTCTGTCCTCTCAGAGAAAGCCCATGACATTGGAAGCTTCCTTTCTGGGTCTGTGTCACCCCTGTAATGAAATGAAGGTGCCTTTCTGCTGCCCCGGGATCTGTGGCTGAAGGGAGACCAGATGCCCCCTCAGCTTGCAGCCTGTCCTCCTCAGTTTCATCTCAGCGGGAAAAGGGTCTTTGCAAGCCACACTCTTTCTCTCTGTCCTCACATCAGAGCAACAGCAGACAATAATTTAAATAGCATCTTTTTGCAATAAGAAAAAAAACTTTGGCTTTCAGCACAACCAGAAAGGAAGACACTTGTCACTGCCTGGAATGAGCTAGCAGCATGCACCTGGCATTACTTCTACTGGGGTGACGGACATGCACTGAGCCAATGGTAGCAGCTTGCAAATCATATTAAGCGGGGAATTTAATAATTAGTCCCTTTGAAGTTAACAGGGTTCCGTATGCACTAAACCCTTGATTTCATTACTGTTGCTCCAATTGTCAGGGTGACCAGTCCAGACACCCATGTACTTTCTTAGGCAAAATACCTCAATCACTTCTCTTTTAAAACAGGTATTGAAAAACACACACTTCTTCTTTTTTTCAATGCGTAGAAAATAACCTTCTATTGCATTCTACACACAGGAAGCAGAGCGTCTGCAGCATCAACTGCTATGTTAATGGATTCTTCTGGAAACGTCGAGGTTGATTTATCCACCCAAGTTATGGTCCTTACATCTGCTTACCACCCATCCTTCCCCAGAGAAACCTGAGAATAGAAGGAGCTTGAAGAAAGCAGCTCTTGACAGCCTACGGGAACAGTTAAACTTCTGTTCCTAGATCACTTACATTTCTATGGCTCGCTTATTGGGTTTCCAAAATTTATGGAGCCTCTATTCCTCAGAAATGCCTGGAACATAGCCATCATTTTATTTGCTTAAAAGACTCGGGACCGAGAAGAATAATATAAGCCAAGGAGCCTGGAGTTAAAATGAGGTTTTCTCTGAGCCCTGGTGACTCAGAGATCCACAAAGAAGGGACACGTTCACCTGCAAAGTAAGGGTTGAAATGTCTTTGGCTCCTGAAAATTAGATGCTCCTTCATGTCTTTTCAGGAGTGAAATAACTCCACAGCGGTAGAAGACTCTGAAGAGAGATAATATGTTTCCCTTTTCTGTAAAATGTTCGTACAAAGATTCTTTTTCCATGGTTTAAAATCTCCAAAAACTTTACCTCTCCAGGTGAAGGTGAGTGTGCTCACAGTATCCAGAGCCGTGCTGGGTGTGTGCAGGGCCATACTGGGTGCGTGCAGGGCCGTGCTGGGTGTGTGCAGGGCAACCCAGATCCGATCGCCACTCTCCACAAGGGGCAAGGGAGCACTCCTTACTGCCGGAAAGAGCTGGTTCAGTGGCTAATACAAGATTTAAACTCCAAAAATATAGTAGGTGCTGGAGACAACGAAAACAAATGAATGATGGAAATAATAACCAAGCAAACTAGCACACAAATGATCAGACAAATGTGTGGAATTCCTGACCCCAGGAGGAAAGCTGGGCTGAAGGTCCCAAGTCCCAGAAGGGTTTTCATTTTTTGTCCCCCACACCCAGTCGCCTGCATATATCAGCACCCTCAGACATCGTTCCGGTCCTACTTCTATTGCCAGCTGTGTGTTCATTGCTTTCTCTCCCACACCAGACAACTCACTTCTGACCTGCCCTCCCTCACCTCTGCGGGCTGAAGGTCCTGGACAGATGGCCAGGATTGGCCACTGACACCTGCTCTGCTGCCATGCCAGCCTCACCTGCCTCCACCCACACATCTGCGAGGCCCTCAGGCCACCAGATAGAGAACCAGCAAACCTCTGTTCCCTTCCTGGATTCCTAAAGGTAAAGTCGTCTGTTCCACAGACTCAGCCCCCAGAAAGGTGGAAGGGGCAAGAGCACAGGGCCACATGCTAGCACCTTGGCTTTGACCTTCCTCTCAGACTCTCTTCCCTGGCTGGCAGACCCTTGATCAAGCTCTGAGCAGCAAAACTGGCCATTATGGCATCAGGGTTCCTTCCCAGGCCTATTATATATGATTATATATGGCACAAACTTCGACTTTGGTACTCAAAAGTTGGGTTTTCTCCCAACTGGAAATGTTAAAGTCCATTTGAAAATTCAAAACCCAAGAAATGTGAAGGTTTTCACTTTGCCTCTTGCCCTTCACTCGGACAACTTTCCCCTGAGAGCAAAGTCCAGCTGACCGTGGCAGAAGGGTGGGATGAAAGGGGACTGCCGGCAATAAAAAACATCACCCCACTGCACTGTACTTGCTTGTGCCAGAAACTTCTGGAAATCCAAGAATACAACCGTGCTGACCTTTTACAGAAGGCCTTTCCACCCACTGTTGTATTGTAACTAGCACGCCTCCCCCTGCTGCCAGTGTGCACGCTCTCCACTCCCGTCTCTGTCGCCAAGGCATCCAACTGTGTCCTCGTGGCACCCTCTGGGGTCCTGGCTGCTGTGTTCAAAGCTGCCCCACACACGTGGTCTTTCCCTCCTCAGCCACTTTCCCAAGCCACATGCGAGATCCCCCACGTGCCCTGTGTCTCTACCTCTCTCCTTGGTCCACTGCACCCCGAGTGACAGCCTAGAGGTTGCCTCCGCACAGACGCCAGATTGTTGGCCCGGCCACCTTGCCCTGGTCATAACCAGTTTCCCCCATCTTTACTCGCCACAGAACCCCCTCCCTGACAGCTCACTTCAGATAAATTTCACACTCCAGCTCCTTTTTAGGGGAATGTCTGACCTTCCTTTACTGCCCATGATGAGAAGTAAATCAGGAGGCTGAGGACTTGAACAGGAAGAAACTCAAGTGTGTTTGATATGCCCCCCCAACCCCATTTTTCCTCTGGTAGGAAGAGAGCTCCGGTTTCAACTGGCGTTAGTGCTTTCAGCCGGGCCGTTCGACTCCAGGACTCAACCTAAAGATGTGGTCCCGGAGAGTCAGAGTTTTAATGTTTGTTGCTGGTTTGTAGAGAATCCTTCATGGCCTAATTACATTGTAATTATTTAAATTTACATTTTTCCCTCTAAAATAAGATTTGAAAAGTCAAAGGTAAATGCAGATAAACAACGATAATTGGGAGATGGAGGCGTAGGTGGACATACTGTGCCTCCTCACACAACCAAAAGAAGGACAACAAATTTAAAAGCAACCAGAACTGCCAGAAAATTGAACTGTATGGATGTCCCACAACCAAGGAGTTAATGAAGAAATATTCATCCAGACCAGTAGGAAGGGGGAAGATGGGCAGCCGGGTGGAGAGGACTCGTGGCAAGACGGTGGCTTGCGGACTGGGCGGTCCCATATTTGCGTGCAGATAAACCAAGAGGAACAACTGGGCAGCGAGACAGACCGGGCAACCAGTACCGGGAAAATAAAGCCTCAAACCTCTTGTTTCCAGTACCGGGAAATAAAGCCTCAAACCTCTGACTCAAAACACCTGAGGTGGGGTTGAGACAGTGGGAGAAACTTCCAGCCTCGCAGGAGAGTTCCTTGGAGAGACCCACAGGGTCCTAGAATGTACACAAACCCACCCACCCGGGAATCAACACCAGACGGGCCCAATTTGATTGTGGGTAGTGGGGAAGTGACCGAAATCCGGCAGAGAGCTGAGCAAGCAACATTGTTTCCTCTTGGACCCCTCGCCCACATATAGCATCACAACGCAGTGATGTG